>NC_057874.1:28506285-28807902 GCF_019740435.1 Gambusia affinis | reverse complement strand
TTGTGCTACTTTACATGGTATTGGCTGCTGTTTACAAAGCAACCAATCCATTGTTCTCTGTGCTGCTTAGCTGTAAATAAGGAAGACTGTAGATGTTAGCTTCTACAGAAGAGCAAAAATGTTGTGCTCCCTAACCCCGGAGATTACCGACGGTCCACTCAGTATGCACATCTGAGAAGGTGGACAATTTTATTTAAATAAGAAAACTAAATACAATAAATAGTTTGTTCCCACAAAAAGGACAAATAAGTCTTTTTTATTTTTAAAACAGTTCATCTTTTAACCAAAAGCCCCTGAAATGTTAGTTTGTTGGGTGACCAAGACATTTAGGACTGCAAACAACACAAGTAAAAAAAGAAAAATTGTGGGTAAACATAAGATATGTTAGCTCAAACTTTACTTATAGTAAAAACCTAAATAAATGAATAAATACAGAAAGAAAATGTAGCAGACATAGCATATGAGGTATGAGATCAGAAATATTTGTATTAATGCAGAAAGTTTACAAGGCGTCAAAAAAAAACGAAGGGTAAATAATCAGAAAGGCGGGGAAGGAGCTCCAAAGAAAATGTACAAAAATTATTTCATTTCCTTCTGCTGCTGAGTTTTTTAGTCATTCAGTATAAATTGGTTGAACAATAGTCCTAAATTGGTGTGAAAATAAAACCTGTTTTGAGGGAAAGTTTGCAATTTCTTTGTAGCTTACAATAATGTGGAAAAAACTTAAAGTGGTTGTTTTGTGGTTACGCAGAATGTCTCTCCACTCGGCACGTTTTACAAACAATGGATACTGCAAGGCAGAACAATTATGGTTTATTTGGAAAGTGTAAAGAGGTACATTATTCATTCTTAAAATATTTTCTTTGTATTTCTGATTTTGATTTTTAAGCACATCCAACACAACAAATCCTCCACTGAATAAAATGTAGATAAATGTAGAGGCCGGCTGAACACCTGAAGATGGATTTCCTCCCTAACCATTTTTTGAAGCCTTTCTGAAGAACGGGAAGTGGATGATGCTTCAGGGAAGGCCACTTGAAGGGGTCTACTTTGTTAGCACAGTGTTCAAGTAGCAAAACAATATTCAGAACGTTACAATCAGCCGAGGCTCCCGAGGCAAACGTTCCCCGAAGCAACAGACTGGACCAAGAATTTACTGAATTAAATAAAATATTTCAGAATAGAGAAAATAATACACAAAGACAGAAAACTGTAAATGGAAAACACAGGTTGGATGATCAAACAGTCCTAAATATCAATGCAGATTATTCTGGCCTCAGAAAACAAGTTTTTCTGGACAGATCAACACCAACATGTATTTATAGAAATGCGCCTGAACTGAAATATGAACAGAACATCTGGCAGGCCAGACTAAAGGATTAAACGCTCTGAAAGACAACATCTAACTCCACGCATCCTCTTAGCTGTCAGAAAGGTCTTCCTCTGCTGGAAATTTTAGGATTGTATTTTACAAAGATTGACACTGGACAGGCCAGAAAGTGACAAGGAGAAAACAAAAAGTTGAGAAGGGAACAAAGTTGAAAAGCAGAACAACTATAAATCAAGATTTCATAGGCCTCTTATTTAAAAGCCTGTGATTGTGCACATGAATGCCCCCGTTCACACTCAGCAGACTCTTGTTATAACCTTGATAGACAAAGACAGGCGATTAATAGAGTAATACTGCTGTGTGGGAGTTCAGTTAATCCCTTGTCTCTCTCATCTTCACCCCCTCTGCAATAACAACACAAGGTTGGGAGCAGTATACACCAAACTAGCGGCTTAAGCACCTAACCTTGGCACACTTGGTAAAAGCTGCCGCAGTCCTCAATGGCTGCACTGATGAGATGTTCTTATGAAATCCCTGAACGACCTTAATGACAGACCATTCACAGACGGCCTCTCCATCCTTACACACGTTTGAAAAAAATATGTATATAATTCAATACATCTGTCACTCTCAATCCCACGCTTCAATGCTGAAAAAGAAATGTCACTTTACCCTGAATGTTTTTTAAAAGGGATCACAGAGACATTTCAATCGAGGGCTTGATGTATTTCTCTGAAAGAGTGAATAGTGTTTACTGCTACTTAGAACAAACAACAGCTCTGCTAATTATCAGTAGGCTCGATGAAACTGGGGAGATTTCTCTATTAACTTGAATGTAGTTCAGATCTGAAATATAAATACACTAAAGAAAGTCAGAAATACTCGACTTCAGAGTGAATTTTCAAGGTTGAACCTAAAATGACCATTGATGATGCTTCAGGGCAGGCCATTAAGGTGAACTTAATGTGACCTTCTCTAAATTTTGGAATGCATACGTCCAAATGTGCATTCAATACAAAACATGCTCAATACATTTATTGCACAAAATCATTCTTATATAATAAGATTTTAGTCTGCTAAGTTTTGCCTATGTTGAGCTCCCTTCAGAATGAGCAGTTTTAGGGCGCTGTCACTTTAAATCAGATAAGCTGTTGCTGGCCACACCCACCGACTCAATGTTTACACTGGCAGGTGAAAATGGCTGGAAACAGATGTGCAATTATATAACTGTACATTTTTGAAAAGCACAAGTGGGGCCTCCTGCACAACCGACAAGAATAAGGCAAGTAGTCTCTGGATGGTACGTTGATAACAGAACACCTGGGTCATGACCAACTTATTTACATGGGATTTTTGTTGCGTTTCTCAAACGATGGAAACACCACAATTCCCAAATTGTATTTTTTCAACACTGGTGGAATATTGACAAAGTTTTGAACACATTTGCAATGGAAATGTAGCGACTGTTGTTACCAGATAAATGCACCTTAAGACAGTCTCAATGTGCATTTTAAATCCCGAATAAATACAATGCTAAATATGTTTTAGATTAAAGCAACAACTAATTCTCAGAAGCTTTATCAACTGCAGTTTTCTGCATTTTTATTCTTGTACCTTCTTTAAATGTGTCAACTCCTTCATAATTGAATAATTGGATTTATTGCTTTGCAATTTAAATTTGTCCTAAATAAGAACATTTCACTGATTTAGCACGTAAAGACAGTCAATTTTGCAATTCAAAGCAAACTGCTTCTTTTCATGTGTTGCAAGAGTACATGCCTTACATTTATCTTAGCCTTCAAAAGTAAAACTATGTGGACATCTCAAACCTAAAGTTTGCATTTTGTCTGCTTTAATTGTATCCCAACCAGCTTCAGAGAAGCAGCAGGGATAAAATGTGAATCTTTCTGCTTTCCACCCATTCCCACTTCATGTTGCCCTCTCTGTAATCAGAGACCAGAAGTTCCTAGTGGTCCATCAAGCACATTACGTTACACGAGAGCCTTGGGCGATCATGCAGGAGACGAGCGCTCACATTTCCATGTCAGCTTGTCCCCCAGTAATCACCTCACAGGTGTATTAAAGCTCAATTTCCCCCCTGAGTGATCCACATTATGTATCAGCTGGCACGTTTCTCTGTGACCCCCCATTTGTTCACACTTCACAGCCTCACGTGCTGATTGGGTTCAACAGTTCACGATGCAACAGCAGAGGACCCCATCTGGCAACGGGTTCAGCTCCATTTGACATTGCAATTGACCAGGTTGGGAGCCGTTCAGCCAATCAGGTGAACTCAGACGGCGCTCTGACCAGGACAGGAGAGATGTGAGGTAATACAAGCATGTTCATTACAAAGGGGTGAGACCTGAGTTGAAGCAAAATACCACAGCTAAATGGGATTGATTCACAGCTGGTGGAGGAGCCACATGGAGGCTGGGGGACCCTCATTTATAGCTGTATTGTTATAATGAGCTAACAGGTGGCATATGACACTTTATGGATAAATCTTCCTTTCTTACCACCAGTGACTATAAACAGAGTCCATAAAAGGAACTGTCATACCATTTATACACCATACAAATTTAGATTTTATATCAGTGTTCCTTCCTGAAAGACTAATTTACACAGAGACAAGAAATGAATGTCAATTACTCTTTCACTTTATACAACTATATATATATATATATATATATATATATATATATATATATATATATATATATATATATATATATATATATATATATATATATAAAGTAGTTATATTATCTTCCTCTTCTGCTTCCACTATTGTGATCGTTAGTATTTTGGGTAATGTGCCAAAATAGTGGGAAACTCTGTCCAGCTGGCTAAATGTAGCGTTAGCATGGAAAATTCAAGTTCATAACACTATTAGCAAACAATTATAAGTGGGCACACTTGTGCAAATGCACTAATAGTGGAGCTAACTTTTCATGTAGCACTACAGCAGTTTTGCTAATTTTGAAAATGTTTATTGCATTTAGCCTTCCGTAAATATTTTTTTTCTGGATAAAATCTAAAGCGCTAGTTTACTAGGCTGCTGTGTAAACTTTCAATTAAATAAATGTCATCCTCTGTGTTGATGCTTATGTTGTTTATGTTCATTAGACCCACACTCAGCAACTAACAAAACAAAAAACATAAATGAAAGTTCATGCCAAAAAAATCCCTTTCCATACAGGTAGGTATGCAATAACCAATTTAATCATGTTGAGGATGATATTTGATTTTTTTAATAGCACTTTAGCATTAGCTTCCGCTAAGTACCCTGTTGGTGTAGCACTTTAGTGTTGGCAGAACTAATTATTCGGATTAGCGCAGGTAAACATTTGGTTAGGGGTGCCCACCTGTCGATGGCAGTATATTAGCAATATATTGTTTTTCCCAAGTGTAAGCTGTGTACTTTAGCTGTCTTCTCATTAGAAATACCAAAGCCATGAAGAGGGGTCCTTTTTTACATAAATGTATTCATTTCTGATTAGTTTTTGTTTCATAAATCTTGGAAAGTGGCACATTTCCAATTACTTCCTTATTTGATAGATATTCAGTGAAGGCTCTTCCACAAGGTTTAGGAGTATTTCTGATCAATTGTGAAATTTCCAGTTTGATATTACCACTTTAAAAGGTGACCAATAAACATAGCCAATGCTGTACAAGTCTTCCTAGTTCTACTATTTATTTATAAACTGTTTTTCTTGTAATTACTGCAAGATCCACAGAGAAGAGATGAGACTCTTAATGCCTGAAAGAGTCTTGAAACTATTTCTTCTGGAGAGAAGATGAATTGTGGAAGCAGGTTTAACTGCTCCGGCTGTCTCTGCGGACCCCAGACTTCACAGTATCGGACGCTTGGCCTTCCTGGTGACCGTCTGCTCACACCAGGGGAATACTGTACACATGAATGACCAAGTTACTGCAGGAAAATGGAAACTGGTACACAAACAATACACTAATGTAGTTTTAAGTGAATCTGAAATGGTTTACAGAACTGGACAGAAGATTCTTGTTTGTTTCTGCATTTTCATTTTAGCTTGTTGAACACAAACAGTGCATCTGAAAAGTATTCACAATGCTTTATTTATATCTGTTTCCTTAAACTTCTTACACAATTACCCCATTTTGAAAATGTGGGCTTTTGTTATGTTTACAATGTAGTTTTTAATCAGTAAAATATTTTAGCTCCTTCTACCACATAAATATTCTTTAGAACAATGACACTACACAACTTGATGGATATTTTATTTCTGGACACTAATAATGCAAAATATACATTAATATCTCCATTTGATAATACTGGCTGCCTATTTTAGAGTAATCCTGTGAACATTTGTCTAATATCATTTCAACTTAAACATCTCTTTTCTTGCAGTTTTTTCATCCCGTTTTTATTTCGCTCACTTGGTGAGCACAATAAAATTACTAGGGAGGAATTAGGGGTAAAGCCAGAGATATTAAAAACATAATCTGATCCAAATAGAGAGAAGATTGATTCTCCCAGCCAGCGATGCTCTGCAGCACCACAGGAAAGCATATTAAAATCGGAGTTCTCTTGCTGTGTGTGATTTTGTGCGTGCCTGTGTCAGACGGTGAGACGTTTGAGACCATCTTCTAAATTTTAGTAAAATAATGAGGTAAAATTAAAGTTTATTTTAAGAATTAGTGCAGTTTTTTTGCGTGATGACAAAGTCAATCGTTTACCTGAATGTGAGCTATAAGTTATGCATTTATGTAAGTTTTTTCTTCCTGCTGTGTTTGAGTGACCTGGATGAGTTTGATCTGAATGTTTAGTTTGGGGCTTTGTTTTTGACCAGCTGTGGGTGGCTTCCTCTGTGGATTAGTGTTAGGATGGCTTAGCATGTTTAACAAGATTATTCATCTGAAATAAACCACACTGCTCTGTCTGATCTATAATATGCACTCCCTGTGTTTATATGATCAAACAACTATTGACCACCAGAGCTACATATGGCCTGCTAGCTTTAGCCTACCTGTGCATCCTAAAGGGAGAGCATTCTTATCCTGGCATCTAGTAAAAGCATAAACTACACATTATTCACCTGAATCTTTTTTAAGGTTCTGTTCACACAGAGCTGGTTTTCAGTGAAACCTTAACTCTTTTTGCAATGCTGCAGCTTGTTTACACGTCTTCAGTGATCGGACACAGAACCTTTTGTAACCAGTTCTCAAAGTGAAACTTTTGGGGAGACTCCTGTAGGAGTGAATTACTCTTCAGGTATGAAACCCCACATGCAGGATGGATTCTACTCATGTACATGAAGAGTAAAAAATGGCAGATGGAACTGTGTGCTACTTAACCTGACCAGTTTACCATATCTTCTGACAATAAATAAATATATTTTTAAAAGGAGGTTAAGAGTCAAAGCACATGTGCGCTTCAATGACATGCTAACATCACTGCTCCATATGGTGCCCAGACATGACAACTACAGCAGATTCAAGGTGTCTCGTTAGTCTGGTCTCAGTAGTAACACAATGTCAACATGTGAAATTTTCCCCTAAAAAAATCTGAAAATATCAGCAGTTTCCACATTGCGGTCTTGTGTAAATAAAGTCTACATCACATGACTTTTGATTTCAGGCTAAGCCGTGATGCAGTTAATAGCAACCCTCCACAAGTCAGGATATTGCTGCAAAAACCCCAAACACCTCATGGACTAACATGAGGCTGCATTTATACTAAACCAATGTAACAATTAATGAATAGTGAATTAAAGTGAGAATTCTCAAAGCTGATGTTTCTTTACATATTTTTACAGTACTGTGAGAGGACATTTGTAGTACTTATTTGCAATACTTTGAGGACATTGAATGTCCTGCTCTGGTCCAAATGTTTAAAGACATTTTTCACTTTTCATTGTGCCTCTATTTTCCAGTAATGTATTTTTGTATTTACAGATGGTGTATAAGATTTCAAAATCAAGTTTTTAAGATTCACAGAACTCTTGTGAAGTCGAGCAGATGGGTGATTCACCAATCTGTCTGGTGGAATAATGCAATGCATTTGTTTGAACATAAAAATAGGAAAAAACAATAATTCATGGGCGGGAGTCGATCTGTGCTGACGTCTTTTCTCTTATTTTGAACTTTGATGTGGGTTTCTTCCAGTCTGTCTTTGTTGTTGGAGCTGTTTCTTATTCCATCTCTTTTTCCCTTAAGAATTTGGTGAGTGTGTCTTTCTTGTTTGCCTTTCTCTTAATCTATTTTATGTGTCATCTCTAAACTCGGTTGAATGTTGCTTGCTGACTGTGCAGCTACTTAAAAAGCACTTCATCCTTTGTTTGTTGGTAGTGTGCCCTTAAAATGTCACATCCTCCCCAGATATCCACCTACAAACATCTTCTCTCCTTTTCAGAGTCTGACTCAATCTGCTGCAAATTTAGAGGGCAACCTGACTTACTAGGGAGGAAGCAGGAAGCACATTGTCATTATTTATGAAAAAAGAGAGATGAGAATAAGGTGTACCGTGAGTCAAATCAGACATCAGTCAAAATTGCAAGTTTAAACTGCAGTCACATCTCAAAGTCGACCTTAAACAAATGCTGATGGTAAGCAACCTGTTGCATCAGTATTGCAGAGCAGAGTTACAACACGACTCTGTACAGAAGCAATTAGAACCTCGGGACTAATAGTAACAGCAATTGAAGCTGACACAAAACACCAACGTGTTTATAAGAAGTGGGTTTGATGCGTCAAAAGGTCATACAATCACCATCGACGTAGAAATCCTATTCCTCATTTAGCATGCCGATGCTGGAGCACTCTAATGGCATTTCTTTTTATCTTTTCATTTCAGTCAGTTTTTAGTTTGCTTCTCCTCCCACCGTGTTGAAAGCAACCATATGGAAAATACATCAAGACAAATGGCTGTCAGAAACGATGTGCCACGGCTTATCCTTGCAATACTGCACACTCTGTTGATGAAATTTGCATAACACTTTATGCAGACATTCCTACAGACTGGGCTTGGTTCACTTTGGTGCTCCAGAGATCAGCCGTACCTTACAGCACTAAGCACAGCTGAAATATATCTCTGAATTTTAAAACTGAACTGACATGTTTTAAAAATCACAGATTCAGCTTTAATGGTGGACACTGATCACACTATAAGCGTTTCATGTTAGTCAATATCAATAATTGATAATTGTTTTTGTTTCTAATGTCTAAAATAACTCAGTGACATGGGACAGTTTTCACTCCACGCCATTATTGTTTATTTTTAAACAGTTATGAGGCACAGCAGCCAAACTTGAAACTGCTGCTGTCCAAGTTGTTGCTAGGTAACCAAAGAGTGACCTAGCTTAGCTAAAGCCTTTCCACGGATTACATGTCCCAGAATGCTGTGCGGCACTGGATCAGACTTCAGGGAAATTATTGAAAATCCATTCAGATGTGTTATCTTTTGATATTATTGATCACATGTCCATCATGATCTATATTGTTATTGATTTATAGGCCAACCACATTTTTCTTCAAGGGTGGTGATGTCACATACTACTTAGCACACTTAGCATTTAGGTTTAAACTGGTTTTATGCCCATCACTTTAGTTATCAACTGATGTAATGAAAAAACAGTGAAAATTCTGACATTTTCATCAATCAATGAAAGCACCAGAGATGCCCAGGACAGAGTGTGGAAAGTGAACTTATCCCGGGTGAAAACGATGTTACCAATAAAGCTAAATATGAAGCTAATGCAGCAGTATTTAGCAAAGTTCAATAACAGAATTTTAACTAACTTTACTAACCATTCAAATATCTCTTGGTAAAATGTTGAGTTTCCTGTGATGTCAGTGGAGTCCAGCAGGTTTTTATAGACATTCTGACGTTCAGTTAAATGCTTCTTTCTAAGAACATAATGCATCCAACACTAAACTCCAGTTTTATTTCAGCGTTTACACAATTATCTTGCACTTTCATTTTCCACAGATTTAATGTCTGGACTTGACATGCAGCAGGAAAAACAGGTATTTAGCATTCATAAAGAGTCAGGGAAAAGGTCTAAGAGTAAAACGAAAGCAGGAAACTAACAATGAGCTGAATGGTACTGAGAACGAAAGGTTTTCATTTTTATGTAAATGACAGCTGCCATCATCTCTGGGCGTTTCATCAACTATTCAGTGGACCTTAGTTACATTCGGACACAAAATACAGGCAAATAGGCTGCGGATGTTGTTTAAATTGTGTACTTATGTGACATGAAATTATAGAGTTTAATCTTTTATGGAGGTGATCTTTGGTGTTTACTCAAATGAAACATTTTATATTAGATGAAACAAATACCAACACTTCTGTGATTCCATCGCAATCAGTAGACTGTCATCTGTGTAGCATCGCTTCACTGGAGTATGTGGGCTTACATGCAAGACAGAGTTGAGGTTCAACCACAGCCAGCAACATCCGAAGCAGAGCAGACATGCAAACGAATGCAGTAAGATGAAGATGAGGAGGAACAACAACCAAGGAGCCCCAAAAGATGAAAAACCAAGACAAATTGGAAACAGAGGGATAAAGTGGAGGAGGTGTAGGGCAGGAAACAACCAAAATGAATTATTGTTTTGTGTCGTGTTTATGGTTGTGCTGTGACATAACATAGGGAAGAAGATATTCTGCCTATAAAGAAATAATCACCTTCGCTTGGGATGACTAGAATGTACGGCGTTGTTATTTGTCCCCTACCTATTACCACTAAGGCCAAGGGCCGCACGTCCCCGCCGGAAAGCATGAGAGAGAGAGGGAAGAGAGAAAAACAAACAACAACAAAAAAAGGAAAAGAAAGAAGAAAAAAGTCTAAGAAAAAAGATATATCGCTTTATTTATCAGTTTCATTAGATCTCCCTGCTTTGATCTGTCTAAGGAGAGAAACTGCAGCGGTGAAGGATGGTACTAGCACAATGAAATCAATAGCATTTAGCTGGGATATGACTGGTCTGTTTGCCAAGAAAAAAAAACTGTCAATGAGCAATCTGAGTGGCTTATTACCAGGAGGCGGCCCGGCAGATGTGTCGAATATGCCTATTTAGTAAAGAGCTGACAGCGAATGCAGATGTGGTGTTAGGAGTTAACATCGGAGTCGGTCGAGAGTCAGCGTGGGCTGACGGGTTAATAGAAACAAAGGGACAAGAAAATGGAGGAAAGAAAGAGATGGTAAAAAAAAAAAAAAAAAAAAAAAACTTTGTGGCAACTTAGAGAAGAAAAATCTGATTTCTGCTGGTAAACAGTTTCACTTTTACAGAAGAGATAATCTATTCAAATTGGAGATTGAACAATATTTATTGTACAGGAAGTAAAACCATGAAAGTGGGCAAATGTTGAAACACTGCAAAAACACTAAATCTTACCAAGTCATTTTTTTTAGTTTCTAGTACTTCATTTACTCGAAGTAAGAGACAACTAAGCAAGATATATTAACTTGTCAGTAATTCATGGATATTAATAAAAAGTACCGTTACACAGAGAGAATATCTCACTAATAACATGGGAAAAATATGTTGTTGTAAGTCAAATTATCTGCCAGTGGAAGTAGTACTTTATCAATTTTAATTTATTGACTTAAAACAGATGTCTTGTAAAAAAGGTACTTCTAAGTTAGCTTTGTCTTATTTCACATGTACTAAAATATTTGCACTAAAACTAAACCCCTTTCTTTTTTTGCAGTGCAGTGGTTGCATAAAGGCACTAACACACCCGTCGTAAACAGTAGATCCCATTAAAATCTCCTTTTTGGATCCATGAAGCATATTTTGTGTTTGCTGACCTGCAGTCACTCCTGAGCTCTGGTGCAGCTCCTGGTACATCACAACGTTTGTTTCCCTCAATTAATTTTTTTAAAATCAAACTGTAACGTTTAAAGACTTACTTCTTTAAATAAATTAAGTCTTTAAAGTAAGTAAAGACTTACTTTACTTTTTTAAAGTAAGTCTTTAAAGAACTGAGAGTTCTTCAAATAAGATTTTTATTCAATTCTTATTTGAACTGAGAGTTTTTATGTGAACTCTCAGGTCAAATAAAAATTAAACAGTCATGTTTGTTAGATATTTGTTCCTTATGAAGCTGAAACACCTCAGTTTCTTCAGGTGGATTTGCCAAACCTGCTGTCAGAAAATGTTTGTCTATTTCAGGGAGTGAAAACGTCTGTATCCATAAAAATGACAATTTTGTATTTATCTCAAATGTATTTTAAAAATGCAAAAGAAAGATTTGAAGTAAAACAGGACAGCTGTTCAGAGAGTTTCCCTACATGCTAAATATTAAGTGCACAAATTTCTGTGCCTCTTTTACTGATGCATATTCATTTCATATCAAATTATGGATCAGTCCTCTTCTAAAGCAAGGTCAGATTTCTAACATTAAACAAGGATCTAATGCAGCCAGATGCTGATGATTACTTCAAGGTTTTTAGTTTCCATTTAAGTAAATGCCTGCAAATATGTAGTAGGATAAACTACAGCTGCAGCAGCATCTGGAGAGAATCAATCAAAAACTAACCGACGGGATCAAGTTTACAGTTTGTGATGTTGAGTCATTCTGTGTTTAAAGTTAATATTACCTGCAGTTCGATTGTTATTAGTTTCTGTTTTCAGTTGAGCTGGTGTGTAATGAACTGACTTTATTTTACTGAAGACAAATCCAAAGTTTTAAACCATGAGATAGTTTGTCTAATGATGGATTTAAAATATTCTTCAGTTTAAAGTAAAAATTTGATCTAAATATTCTTTAAACTTTAAAAAAATATGCTGAGGTAGTAAGAAAAAAATATCTCAAAGGTTCAATTCAGCCTCAGGCCATACAG
Source organism: Gambusia affinis (assembly GCF_019740435.1). Lineage (NCBI taxonomy): Eukaryota > Metazoa > Chordata > Actinopteri > Cyprinodontiformes > Poeciliidae > Gambusia > Gambusia affinis. The sequence continues at coordinate 28,795,740 of NC_057874.1, read as the reverse complement.
ACAAAACATGTTTTAATAATGTGAGTACAGCAAATCCAAGTCCACTGAATCCCAGACCTAAGAACCAGACAGCAGATGTGTTTCATTTAAAGTTTTACAGTCAGAGGCCTTGATTTGTAATGATTTTCATTAAAGTTTGAAAGGCTCCTGCAAGTGAAGCGTTGCTACTTTTAAAGAAATTCAGTCTTAAAGCTCTTGAACATTGGATTTCTTATATGCCAGCTCATTTCAAAAGCATATCCTGCTTATAAAATGTGCGTCTGCTGCAGTGAAATGAACTGATTTCCATATCTGACTCATCTCGTCCACAGCAGACTATTCAACTGAAACACTAGTGGGTGAATGTTTAGACAAAACTCAAAGAAAATGTTTGTTATAAAGAAGTTAAATTTTGTAGAGATCAATATTCTGGACTAAAACGGGACTGGACCGGGAAAACAGAGGTGGATTTTAGAGAGAAACTTAACATTAGCATGGCTTTACTGAAGGTTGAACATTTTTCCAGAAGGCCAAGCTGGTGGCCAGCTGTGGTAAAAATGGTGGCGTTGGACTGAAACCACAAAGGTTCTCTGAAAAGATCCTGAACACAAACTTCCTGTTAATATCAGAAAATATCAGGTAACACTGATATTTTTTTCTTACAATGGAAAATGTTAATTAAAAAGCATTTGGTTTTTATAATAAAAACCGAAAACATTTTACAGCAAAGTGAACTTTTTTCTGAAAATCTCACTTTGCTGCACCAAAATCAGCTTTTATTTAATTTATTAAACTCTGATAAGTATAGCAAATGTTTTCTGCTCTTAAAGCTGAACATACTTTTGTTCACGCAAAATTCTCTGATTGGAGTAAAAAGACAGACTCCATTTTTCACTGAACGACAGCTTCCTGAAAATGACCCGTCTGCACTGCCACTCAACACTGCCCACTTTAAAACGTTCAAGTCCTTTTAAATTAGATGTGGACTTGAATTGTTGAAAATTAACAATTTTAAATTTTAAAAAGAAAAGTTTTCCATTTGTATTTTGAAGAGAGCCACAAAGTAAAAAGCATGTCTTATCTGATTCACACAAACAAGCAGACAGTCAGTGTCTACAGACCCATTATATTACCTATAACCAAACCAAAACAACTAAAAAACCATTTGGTATGATAGATGAAGAAAATAGCTATAAGAGAAAGAAATGGGCACAAATGAGTAATAAAGCCTTGATGTACTGTGGATGAGACAGAAACGGAGATTGAAAATGTGGAAAAATCAAATCAATGCTTGATGCAGATGAAAAATGGAATAAAAAAAAACCGAAGGTAAGAAAAATCAATAGCAAGCTGAAAAGCTTCCAAAGCACACTGCCCAGCACACAAATGGGTGTATCTGCAAAAGATGAACAGCAAATAAAGATTTGAGACACGGAGAGAGGCAGGCAGAATGAGGTGGAATCAGAAACGCTTTAGCATCCGTTCACCGGGCCTAATGAAGCTGATCGAACTGTCTACTACCACTCTGATCTTTAAACACTGGTGAACAACACGGATGTGGCATGAGATGACAGAAGGAGAGCCGGATACAGGAAAAGGAGCAGAGTGGGAGAAATATTGGAGCAGAAGAGATGGACAGAGATGCTGCGGAAGAAAAGCATGCAGGTTCACATGGTTGTGAATAGTTGGCCTTTTTCGAGTGTTTGTCTCTTCTAACTAACTCCTACAGGTTGACATGACAACAAAACTACAACACAATCACTGGAATAACAAAAATGATGCTTTAATGTTGCTATGTATCAATGGAAGGGTGCTCATACCTTTGCGAGCCAGACGGACGCAGTTGATTTTGGTTTCCTGTGGAGAAAAAAAAAAAACACACAAGTTGAGATCACAGAAAAACTCAAATATTCCATTAAGTCGAGAAATTAACACACTGAAGTTTCCAACAAGGTAATTTTTGTATTTTTAGATGCTAAGTAAACTTTCCATTCATCTACTTTGTGCCTTTTAATGGCCCGTTTCTCAGAATTATGCGTCACAAATACTCACTCTTGTTCTACTACAGAACAAGGAGGTTAGGGTTAGGGTTAGGGTTAGGCTCCTTAACTCAAGGCTCTTCCTTCACACCACTGCTGTTTCTTTAACATACAACAGTCCAATGTGGTTCGAATATTCCAGTTTGCTCTCAGAGTTCATTCATGTATGTTGCAAATTAACTATGGACCTTCATGTCAACTAATCTGGGAATATACAGAAAAGCTCTGGAAAAGCTTTGTGGGTTTCAGTATTTTAACTATTGAATATTCTTAACTTTAAATGCTGCACTGCCAAACGTTTCAGAGACCAGACTATTTGTAGGAATTGTACTCAGCTGTAAAATGTTTTATTCTTTTACTGAAACTCCAATTCTGGTGACTTGGTATTCTTTTTGGGACAGAACATCTTTAAACCATTTCATAACAACTATGGGATTCTTGCAGAGAAACATTTTGTCAAATGGTTTCCCTCTGGAGTTGAATCCAACATGTTTTTTGTTGTTTGTTTTAGTTTTGCCTATTATATTTAGATCAGCCTTATTTCTGTTTTAGTTCAGATCAATCTGCTCTTCCTTTATTCCACCTGCTGCAGGCCTGCCACACAGTAAGGCTGTTCCACACACATGCACAGCATGCCTTATATCTGTTTTTGCAAATCAAATGAAAATCTTTCAAATTTGAAGCCTAAACATGCATCATGTTGAAAAATGCCTGCATGGCAGGATTAGCTTCTGGTTTTTGTGAAACTTTTATCTTTTGACAGTTCTGCATAAAAAAAGGGAAGAGAGACAGAAAGTGGAAGATCCTTCAGATGTTCAGTTTTTACATGTTTTATTTGGCCATTAAATTGATTAGTTAAGTCAAAATAATCAGACTTCAATGTGAGATGATGTGTAGTTGGGTAGAGAAACATTATGCAGGTTAATGTCATTTTAATTAACAGAAGCAACATTTCTAGAACTAGAATATTATTTTATCTACATTCAAAGAAAATGCATCAAATTTCTTTATCAACTTAATTGTAATTTAACGGCTGAGATAATTTAGAATATGACCTATGTTTTAGTAAATTTAAGTTTTTAAAATTGGTTAAAATTGTATCTTTTAATTTAGATCAAATTAAATGAGAATTTTAGCAATGAATACTTCAAGACTATTTTTCCTTTTCTCAGCAGATTATATACAGACATTATGTACATAGCTAAATTTGTTTTTTTTAAAAATTGTGTGCTTCAAAAGCAATTTTATTTTCCTATTAATGGCCGTAAAGAGAAAAGGATCAGCTCAAGTCTCCATTACTTTGGACATTCTGCTGTTTTGTGAGGAAACACTGATGTGAAAATTTGGGCCGGAAACATCCGATATTATTTGCTGTTTTGGTCGCCAAGAAATATTTACTAGTATTAGCTATATATTGAACTGCTATTAGAGACAAAAGGCATAGTGCATGTTTCAGGATGAAGGGACTTTTTCAAGCATAACACTAAATTTGTTTCGGAGATGCAGCTCAATATTTCCATCTTCCTCATATTGTTTATTTCAGTTTTAACTTCTGCCTGACTGGCATGAGGATTTATCCAGTTGGAGCTCAGAGATCCACTGATGGAGACTTCAGGCAAACAAAGTCAGGAATGTAACCGTCTTCATTTTCCTTTCATTGGTTCGCAACAAAGGATTTAATTAAAATCAATTTTTAGATGAAAAATTTGAAAAACTCATTCAAGTTCATTAAAATTTATGAAAAGTCCACACAATTATCAGGGTTTTGTTTTTGTTTTTTACAGCAATGTACACTGCTTGAATGTGAGCAAAAGCCTCTAAGAACTACAAAGAAAATGTTCCTCTGCTGTCAACAGACAAAGAATAAAAGTGCATTTAGAGATTTTGGAGTCTGAGTGCATCTTGATTGACAGCGACTGTCAGAAGGTAAAATCTCTCTTCTGGAAACTCCAAAACTGGCACTCTGAAGCTTGTTTAGTGTGTGTGTGTGTGTGTGTGTGTGTGTGTGTGCCCCTGTGTAACTGTGTGTGTGTGTGGCGGGGGTGAGTGACATTGATTGTCGGAGTAGCCTGGCCAACCCCTGAGGCTTTTTACTTGTCAAGGAAGGTGTCTGGCTGGCTTCTTCGCGGCGAGGAGGAGCATGTTTCTCCATGCATGTCACAGTTCTCTTTTGTTTTCTGCCATTTCTTGCCCAATTTCTTTGTCCTCTTCCTCCTCCGCAATCCTTCCTCTTCAACAATTCCAACTTTGCAGCAGTTTTTCCCTCCAAATACCTCTTCATCTACCTCTGAAATTCACTTCCTGTCTTTCGTCCATTTAGCCGATGCTTTGGACTGGTTTGAGATTTACTGATTGTGCACAAGTGGCAAAAAAAAAAAAAAGCTTCACGTTTCCATGAATTTTAATTTTATTTTATTTTTATGAAGTACAACTATGACCATCCTGTGAACTGTGTAGTGCACAAACCCACTGGAGTAATCTTATTCATATGTGGTGTTATTTTGTGCACACTTTGTTTCTAACCACATTTGTAACTTGGTGGCAGGTAACTGTGGATTTTTACAACATTAAGTTGTTCTTTTGGAACGTAAGTGGCTGTTGCTAGCGTGGTTAGGTTTTTAGGACTTTTTCACTTCCACTTCACACTGAAAACAGTCACACAATATAAAAATCATATGCAAAATATTTTGTGAACTGTTTCGGTGCCCTAGGCCTATAATGTTTTTGGGATTGCACATCCTTTATATAAATTTTAAACTGATCTATATAAACTAAAGGCCTTTGCCTTAAACAAGCCCAAAAATCTAAGTTCACACACAATAAACCAACATCACAGTGAGTTTTTAAATTGTTTAACAGTAAATACTTTACCCTGAAAATAAAGATTGGATTTTCAAGTAACAACTTTCACCAAAACAAATCATCACTGATCATGGAGACTGAATAAGAAACGGCATAATGTCAGATTTTCTTCTCTTTCTCCCACTGTTGGTTTTGGTTGTATTTACCCAGAATGCCCTGCTCTGTTGTTCATTTACTGCTTTGAGTGGTCTCCGGTCTGCTTGGCCTTCATCAACGCATGAGAACCGCACCAGCCGAAGACGGACTTTTTGTCAACAGAGTTTGTTTACGTGTTCAAACCTCAACAAACGAACCGAGTTTTTTAGACAAACAGTCTGGAGTTCGATTAAAGCGAACTGAATAGGGCTGATGTGAATGCACCAGTTAAAATGTTACTTTGGTTCTAACTTTATCATTTTTTACGTTGTACTTTTACTGTGAATTTATCAAGCTCACTTGAAAACATTGCTTGAATTTACAAATTACAGTAATGTGACTTATTCTCTGTAGTTTAAAATAAATCACTAAGGTTTATATTTTACCATTTTATTTCTTCCTTTCAGGGAATTAAAACAGAATAATTGAAAACTATAATATCTGAAACCTTTGTAAGGGAATTTACTTATTTTATTATCTTTGTTTCTCATTTCTTTTTTTTCCTCTGACCTGATTGCACATCATTTAATTGTTGATTCTGTAATAATATTTCTCATACTAAATGTAGGAAGAGTGGAATTGGTATATTTTTGACAAACATGTATAAGCTGAATGGCTTATGAGTTATTTTTATTTGCCTTTGTTTTGAATTTCTTTGAAAGGCTGATTGACTAACAACTATTATTATTATTATTATTATTATTATTATTATTATTATTATTATTATTATTATTATTATTATTATTATTATTATTATTATTATTATTATTATTATTATTATTATTATTATTATTATTATTATTATTATTATGTGTGTCTGAGTGGTTTAGACTGAATAATCTATAAACAATAAATGAGGCAACAGAGTCTCCTGGAAAAGGTAAAGTTAAACACTCCACATTTTGCTCTGAGGAAAGTCAACCTTAGAAAGAGACTGAAGTTTTAGGTTTAAAGGTTGCATCAGTGCAACGGGGAGCTGCTCAGCCTGGGAGGGAAGAATAAAAAGCACCAAAGACGCACGTTTCAACCTCTGTCTCAGATTATGTTTAAGCAGAAATATACATTTTGTGAAAGAGTTTTGCTTTTCAGTTTACAAGACAGCCTCGCTATATTTTTCCACCTGCACTTTCCCCTCTGCAGTTATTTCCTTTAACCCTGACTTGCTTCTATTATTGCCTCAAGTGATAAACTCTCTTCACTTGTTATAGTTTCACCCCCTCCCACCACATCTCTCCTCATCCCAGAGTCCCAAATCCTTCCACTTGTCTTCCTTACAGCCCGAGGCAAACCATTCCTGTGTGTTTGTGGGACATTGCATGACACTGCAAGACATGGAGACTGCCGTTGGTAGGTTGTTTTATTTGTTCAGATGAGAGACTGGCATCCGGATGACAGTATTTGTATTTTTTCTTGTAAAAACACCAACCTACCGACCATTTAAATCCAAAAATTTCAGATCTGGTACAATATATTATGGGTTAGAGTCCCACTTTTTCCATTAAATCCCGATAAAGAAAATATTCTGAGTTCAAATACAGGAACAGATTTACAAGTTTTTGAATGAAATCTAACCTTCTTTATGTTTCTTTTAACTAAAGATTTTGTTTACTTGTCTGACATTTGACTGAACATGTATTATGAAATGTAGAAATAATTTTTAATTTTTGATTCTAATGTAAAAATTCACAATTAAGTAATTGATATAAACTAGTTTTAGATAAGATAAGAGATACGTAAATATTAGCAAACTACATTTTGAATGTAAACAAGCTCATGTGACTGTATTTCAGCTGGTGTTAACTTTCAGTATAGTTATAAACTTTGACTTGTATAGAGTTAGAAAAATGTTACAATTAGCTATTTTTATGGAATATAACTTGAATCTTAAACTTTATTTGTTGTGTGGGCTTTCCCCCCACTTTGAGTTATAGTTGAAATCACAAACTGTATTGTAACATCTAAATTAAAATTTAAACCAAAACCAAAAATGTTTAAACTATTTAACTGACATTTCAGCGGTTTTCAGTTTTGAATTTAAGTCATTTTTATTGGAAGGTATTTAAATGTTAAATTTAGACGAACCTGAACAAATTCCCGGAATTAAACTCATTGTTGCCTAAATTATGTAAAATCAAGTTTTTGCAGGATTATCTCTGGTGCCAATAAAAAGGATGTTTGATTCAACATGGTGACAACATAAAAGGGGAATATTATTAGCAGGACAGAACTGAAAGGGAACACAATGTGAGCGAAGGTGATGACAAGAGAAAAAAATGGAAAATAAAAACAAAGTGGGAGGACATTCGTGGGAGGAATAAGAAAAAGGTGCAGTCCAGGAGGGATTTAAAGCACTGAAACAAAAGAAAAAATATACAACCGCAAAGAATACAGAAAAAAGGAGTGGATAAAGAAGAGGATGAAGAAATAAATGAGAAAAGAGGCAAACATTTTACTGGTTTGTAGGTGGAGAATGGTAAAATATTACACATGACAAATCATAACGATGTTTTTCTGTCAGAAGCAGCAGCGCTGTAGAGTTTGAGAGTGGGTGGATTGAGGGAACAATTCTTCCTAAATGTTCTCCTGAGAGGTGGTGACAAAAAAATGAAAGACAGAGGAAGGTGTGGCACTTGTTATGATGAACAGATGGATGTTGGAGGAGGGGAAAAATAAAATAACGGGATTATCTGAGACTGGCAGGGAATGAGAAGCACTTTCATCCATAGGATCAAACTCTGACACACCAACATCGTCTTGTTCGATGCAAATGAGGAAAATAAGAAAACATCTGCAGCTGTAGGGAAAAGTGACACAGACTCCTGCGGATGTGACTGACAGAACAAGAAATAAAATAAATGCACTTTGTGAGGGGAGCGGATAAGTTAAATCCTTGATTGACAAATATCACCTCTCACCTCTTCCTGCAGCTATAATGAAGAGACTACAGCTTTAGGCTAAAGAATTTAAACACACTCATCATCGCGCCCAGCGGCTGGGAAACGGAAAATAAAACCTGGTCAGAGTTGTATGTCTGAGTTCAGGAAAATAACAGCAACAGTTTCAATCTCGGAATGAGAACATGGCCAGAATACATAAATAGAGTCATGAATAATCCAACTGGGCTCCCATTTCCTAAGCCTGACTTCCCCATCAAATCATCTGGGTTATGGTGGCTGAACAGGTCCACTTATATTTCTATTTACTTTTTCCACTACCACCCTCCCAGCACACCCACAATTTTCCACTCCATGATCCAGACAAATCTAACGCTGATTGGATTGACTGCGATCCAATCAAATATGGAACCCCAAAGTGACCGGATTTAAGGTCTGAACACGAGCAGAAGCACTCAGCGCCTAAATGCATCCGCTCACAGTGGCTCAGTCAAGCGGGAACCAACACACTCTCTCCCACATTGTCCGTCTCCGTATGAGTGCATTGTGGGAACTCTGCCGTCTGAAGGAGGATATTGCACCACAGCGCTGGCCAACTCACCGGGCATTGCTCTCCGCGCAGCGAGTTACCGTGGTTACGGTGGTGGAAAATTAAAACGGTTCTCACAGGGGTTTAAATTATGATGGAAATTCAAAAAGCCAAGTTAGAGCCTTGAAATACTTCTGAGGAGGAGACAGGTGGGGGAGTTAGTATCAGTAGATGGTGAAATTAATGGATTATAAAAGGGGCAGCACAAGAAAAACTTCAGTTTTTCCCTTAAAACAATGTTTTAGAGAAGTATAATTATTTTCTAATTATATTTGTCATCTATAACCTCATTTGGGTGTGGCAAAGACACTCCTAAAAAACTAATAATATGACAACTTTTAATGAGGCTTTTAAAGCCTTGAAACTGCATAGAAAGTTGTTTTTTTAAAACCAAAAGACATTTAATGATGTTGTAGAAAGTGCTACTATGTAAAACTATAAAATACCATTTAAAGCAAATTCTTTCTGGCAGTTGACATTTTCAGTTGGGGAATAATTAAAATTCTTTGGACATATTAACATTAAATTTAAGAAATATTACATCATCAAACAGTGTGTGTACAAATTGGATGTTTTTTGAAAAGTGCTTTGAGACTAAATTTTGCTGCAAATCAGCACTGTATGAGTATTCCCAACTGATTTGAAACTGAATGATTTCGCATTTTGTTTCTTATTCATAAAAGACTAAAGAAAAAGAGTAATTATGGAAGTTATTTTACTGTTTCCAGTTTTACAGTGTAGTGTTGCTAATTTTGCCTAATTGACCCAACAGGGCTTCCGTCAGAAAGCAGGTAGAACATCTATACATTTCAAACTGTTTACTGAAGAACTACAAGCTGCAGTTATACAGCACAGCAGTTATACAGTGTTGCATTCTGGGTACAGAATAAACATTTCTGAACTGCATCATGGGTGGAGAACATCAGGAAACTGAATTTCAAAATAGGAGAATGAATATAATCGTCAATAACCAAAACTTCAACACAGATGGTAAATTTTATTCAACTGAAATTTTTCAAAACATGGTAAATTAGCGCTTTACAAATAATATGGAAAAGTAAATTTAGAGGAAGCTAATTATGCTAAATGTTTTCAAAGTTTGCAGCAAAAAACTACAAAAAAATTAGTCCTGCTGTTAGCACATAAGCAGATCAGCAGAAGTACTAATCTGCTTATGTGAACTCGCTGAACTCAAGTTCTCCACATTTTTATGTTTTGGTCTGAATTAAATGTCAAAATTGTTTTAGATCTTGCAAGGAAAAATAGGGCCTCAATTCTCAGCTTACTAATGAATCCAACAAGTCCAGACTCACCCCATTGGCTCTGCTCATAGCCTGGAAGTAGATGCTGTAGCTCTTGGCCGGTGACAGCGGAGGGTTCCAGAAGCCGCCGTAGCTCTTGTTGTCTCCCACTGTGAATGGCTGAACCACCGTCAGACTGGATGGTGGAAGATCAGCAGCCATGTAGTACGCAGAGTTGAGGATGGAGGCGTTGCGGAAGCTGAACGGGGCAGAAAAGCACTCTGGAGCTTCAGAGGCGGCACGCCGACTTTTAGACTTCCTCTCTTCCTTCACAACAAGCTGGTAGGAGCTGGAAAAAAGTAAAGAAAAGGTTGTAGGTACTCTTCTACAAATGTTTCAACAAATCAATCAGCAAATCATTACTAAAAATCCCATGAAAGTCACATGTGATCCACATGTGACTTTCATGTGATTTTTTTCTAAGGGTAACGCATCAGTAATGTACAAAACTACTCATGTCGTCTGAATTTCTTCATATTTTCATCTCTAAGCAGTTATTTTGTCATTCGGTAAATAGAGGTACTAACTCAGTTATTAAAATCTTCTAGAAGGTCTTTCAACTGATTTTGTTTAACTTGGCCTTTTCTTAAATTTTTGGGAGGTTTGTATTTTGAGAGGGATGTGTTTTGGTATTTGACCTTAAAGGTCCCCTGTTATGATTAGAATATAACTCTGGGTGATACACATATGTTCATTACATGTTTTTTGTGTGAAATCATTCTTAGACAATGAGATTCAGGTCTGGTCAGTTCTTCCTATTTTGAACTCCTTTCAGAATAAGCTGTTTAAGGGCCTCTGTCACTTTAAATCCAAATAAGCTGCTCAACATTTACATTCGTAGACAAAAATAATCTCAAACAGATGCACAATTGTATACCTATGCATCTTAGAAAAGCAGAAGTGGGGCCTCCTGCACAACCGACAAGAACGCAGAAAGTGGTTTCTGGATGTTAATATAGATATTCATTGTTTTTGAAGCTCACTTTTTTTCAAATAAAAAATTAGGTCTAACAAGCTTTTTAGAGATTGAGAAAGTTATGGATGGAAAGCAGGTTTGGTCAGCTAATGAACAGTAATGGATGTGTGAACAGGTGAGCGTGTACTTGTATGTGCTTCACCAGGTGTGCTTGTGTGTATCTGAACAGTTGCAGTGATGTTTCTACTCTTAAATGTGCTTCGGTCTGTGTGTGTGTGTGTGTGTGTGTGTGTGTGTGTGTGTGTGTGTGTGTGTGTGTGTGTGTGTGTGTGTGTGTGTGTGTGTGTGTTTCCATTGTGCTCTGAAAGGCTCCATGAATGGTTGAGGGGCTCCTTCAGCGGTCAGGACAAATGCAGTGGCCCTCTGCAATTACCTCCATCCTCCACGCCAAGAACTCACTTCACAATTATACACAATTAGGGAAATGTATGTTCCTGTGAAGGGGGCCGCGGCCAATTATCCCCAGCTCCCGTTTGGCAGCTTTCATAAAAATAATTGCTGATGACCAAAGATGAGTCTCTCCTGATGTCACGTTCTGTACCCTTTTTACCGTTCTGGCTGAATATCCATTTCAAATTAAAGCCTTTTAGAGGCTGCACAAAATATGAAGAAGGACAGAAGAGGAAGCAGGTAGTTAATTCACTCAGAGAGAGGAATGAAAGAGAGAGAGAAATTTTCATATTACTTTATAGTTGCAGATTTCTCTTTTGTAGGAAAGTAACTTTAGATTATTCAAAAGTTACCTATTCATAATTTAAAAAAATGTTCTAAAGAAACTTAACTCAGATGAAATGCTACTTTAAAAGTGATTTGCCATGTCTTGCTAATCAAGCAAGTATAGTATATAAAAGTATTTTAAAATATGAACTTATTGATGTTTTTTATAAGTCTTAAGTATCTGTATTAATCTCAGAGGTCCACTCTATTAAAATTCATGGACAGTTAGTGAAGTTTCCAAATATCATTTGCTTCAATCATTTTAGAAAAATACAATTTTGTTTATTTGGGCAATAAACAATAACATTAAACATTAATCCGTCGGTGTGAGCCGCGGTGGTGTAGGGGAAAGCGTGACACACGTTTGGAGGCATTGAGTCGCTGTCGTGGGTTCGACTCCCCAACCTGACAATACTTGCAGCATGTCTTTTTTTTTTTCATTTTTACCTTTTTCTCCATCACTTTGTTGTTAATTCACCTGGATTTGCACACTGAGGAGCAATATAGGATATTTCTTTTCTATTCAACTTTCCAAATAATTAATTGCTTCCAAATTAAGATCCCATTTATTATTCATAAGAATCAATGTCTTACTTTAACAATAAGGTTTATTTATTTAGACAAGTTGTGGGTGAAAAACTTGAAAATTGAAACTTGAAATAACGGCCATATTTTGAATTCTGTCAGGTTCTCTGAATTATGCCTTCATATGGTGGAAACTAAAAGGTTTAAGGCCAGAGGTGAGTAATGATAATGTGTTTCACTGACAAATTTGGTTTTAAAAACATTTTTCTCCTTCTCTGGGTTCCTTTGCATACAAATTGGACTTCTATGTGTGCAATACTTTAATGACTGTAAAAGACGCCTGTGAGGAAGAAGAAAGTAGAGCACAATGGAAAGAGAGCTTGGAGCAGAAAATGCAGAGAAGAGTAAGAAGGTAAGTGGATTGTAAAATAAAGAGGGTGTGCAAAGATGAAGGAAAGAAACCGAGAAATAAAAGCAGATCTCCAGACATTTACCTGATTGGTGCTCCTCTGGACTGGGCAGGCTTCAGCAGGATGGTGATGGTCGTCTCCGTCTCATTCAGAGCCGTTTCTGATTCATACTCCGGCATCATGGGAGCTGAAATGAAACATTTTAAACAATGAAACAAGAATTAGTTCATGAACAATGACAAAACCAAGTCTAAATTATTTCAATTTGTATAATAAATTTCTAAAACACAGCTAGATTTGTGCAATAGCACAATTAGTCTAAAGCTGTAAGGACAGGACCAATTCATCCAACCTCTTCTGTTCTGATTGAAGAAATCTCAAACATTTCATATTGGTTTCATACATTTTGGAAGAAGAAAACTGTTTAATGCGTCTCCCTGTTATAGTCTCAAACTTTGGATTACTTTGTTATGGCGTTCCAGTTTCATATTGTGATCACAATAAGCTCATCCAGTGCTGAAAATGCAATGAAAAGTCAGATGAATGTTTCACTGTGAGAGAGACTTTATAGAGCAGCCTGGTTTTACTTTCACATCTGTCACAACCTTATACTGAAGGTGCAGCATAAAATGTCTGAGTGAAACAGCAACACTTGGGATTGTTACGACACGGAGGTCATTAACACAAATCCACCCCCCTCTGCCTCTTTCTCATCTGTCCATCCATCTTCATCTATCTGCAGCTTTTAATTTAAAATCTCGCTGTTCTTTGGAACCAGAATGAGATAATGAAGATTAAGGATGGCGTGACATTTGGAAGGAGACATATCTTTTATGTGTGGATGGCACATGTTTTTTTTTCTACTTATATCAAGATGTTGTTAAGATTAGTAGGAATGACTGAAGGAAGGAGGCTCAGTGGAAAGGTCACGCTAAAAACCCCTGTGGGTGTTGACAGAAAGGACAATGTTTGGAACAAGCTGATGAGGCGTGGGACTGAACTCAGCTTAATCTGTAGAAGAACTGAATATTGGCAGGAAAGTTTAATACATTAACTAAATTTAAGAGTTTTTGTCCAGCTTCAAGTAAAAAATATAAAAAAAACATTTAGAACGTTTTTAGAAAGAATTATTTAACTACTGTAAGGACTCCTTTTATGTTCTCGTGCACAAATTTTACATCTGAATATCTGTGAAAACATTGCAGGATTTCTAATCACTATAAAATCTGCTAATGTGCTAATAGCAGAGCTAAAAAATTTTTGTCTAGCACTTTAGCATTTTTGCTAATTTTAAAAATATTTGACACATTTACCTACCCCTAAATTAATTTTTTGGAATAAATTCTAAAGTGAAGATTTACTCTGGCTTTCTGTAAACTTTCAGTTGATTAAAATTCATCATCTGGGTTCAAAATACATTCCTATCCATGCTGTTATTTTGAAACACTTGTGTTTCCTTTTGACATGTACCCATCATTTGGTGAAGCAAATTATGTTTATTCTTTACCCAGAATGCATCATAAAATAGTTTAAAAGCTACTGATGCCCTGCATGATTTCCGAACCAATCCCAATGAGCCAAAATCAGCAATAGAGTTAGCAAATCTCGACAACTATAGAAAAACTGAAACCCGAGGTAAAGTTCTGTTCCAAAGAATCACGAGTAGCACACAAGCAGGTGTGCAACAAATAAATAGACCTTGTTGAGGAGGATTTTCTATGTTGTGTAATTGACACATGGCGGGTATCAACACAAATACGTTTAGCGCTTTAGCATTAGCTTCTGCTAATGTTAGCAGCCAGTAGTGCCTTAGCTATAGCAGAACTAATGTTTATGTTTAGTGGTTTAGGGTTAACCCCCACAACTGTTTAATCATTTCTCACACTTGGGACATGACAGGTAACTAACTCGTTATCTGCAGAAGTAAATAGTTTCTGTACAAAAACAGTAAATTAATTAAAACCTTTTTTTATTTATGTCAATTTCGTATACTTGCTAAGCAGCAACAAAGCAGCAGCATGTCCTAAATGTCATTCAAGTTTTTATTTTTAGGAAGCAACAGTGAAAGGTTAAATACAAGAAAAGAGTAAATTATACAGAAATAAGAAAAAGGAATAAAAACAAGAAATCAAATGGAAATCTAAAACTGAGTAGAATGAGAAAGACTGAGTCAGATATAAAAGACAAAGAGATTCACAAACAAAAGAGTTTTTATGGTGTTATCAGTCACTCTCCCATTAAAATCACAAAGGACAACCTTCTACAAACAGCGTGAGGAAAAATGGAGAAGTTCTGTGATTCTTATGTAGAAATGTCGTATTACGGTTTGGTTTGTTTTTGTCTCCTTCTTAGTGACGCCACTGACATTTTACATGGACTGATGCCTGTTGATATAAACAGGATTACAAATGGAGAGAAAATGTCATAAAGCTGCCAGTCAGTCAAACAAAAACAGAGACAGACTCATTCAGAGAGAAAGAGGCTGATGTGTTGGCTCAACACTGGCTGGGAAAATTAGGCTGCAGTGATAAGCACAGAAAAAAACAAATCAACCCCAAGGAGACAGAGACAGAAACAAAAGTTTACCTGCGATCTTTGTGGTTATGCGGGTGGTGACAGGCGGACCGAAGCCCTTGTTGGTGGAGGCTTTCAGGGTGAAGAAGTAGGTGGTTCCGGGGTAAAGGCCGACAAACAGATGATGGGTCTCGTTCCTCAGCTTGAACACCCGTCCCCTCTGGGTCGTCAGGTCAGCACTGGGATCCAGGGAGCTCAGGGCCTTGTATGTGATCTGAAGACAGAAACAGGAACTTTTTTTTATTGTGTTTGCAGTTCTTTTCTCTTTATTTTTACACTAGATCTAAGATAGCATCTTAGGAAGCTGAAAAAGTTTGGTCATTTTGAAGGAGAGATGCAATGTCCCACATCAAATTATCTGGAAATCAGATATTTTAATGAATTATTTGTCAAATAGAATAGATAAACATTAACTCTTCAGAACAGGGATGATTCTAAAATCTCTGTTCTAACCAAACTTCATTTCTACCTAGTTATTTTTAGAAAGTTAGCTCCAGAATTAGAATTAAAATATTAGTATTTCTTTTCAGATTCTGACAAAATAATTCACTTTTACCAACTTGTATTTTATTCTTAAAAGAAAAATGTCAAATGAAAGCTGGACCTAAGTTACATAATTGATTTTCTTCATGTTTGATTCCCTGCTGAAAACCATCAGCAGCCATCATTGTTTAATGTGCAGCCACCTCTACGTGTCACGTCAAAGCAAACCCACTAAATCAATCTTGAGGTATTAAATTGGCTGTTAAACATCTCACTGATCAATTTTGGAGTTAAAGTGGTGTTGGCTATTTTCAGCAGGTCAGTGCGTCTCCACATGATCTCCACTCTGACAATGAAGCCAATTGAACAAATCGACCCAGTCGACTAAACCGTCAGAAATGCTTCAGCTGTACTTTTAAAAGAACTGTCAATGTCACTGCTGTTGGCGACTTTCCACACATCAATGATTCCACGCATGGACACGGTCAAACATGCATGTGCAACACCAGAGGAACGGCAGTCAACACCAGACCTACTGACTGGGGGGTAAAAGAGCATTTCAACACATTTCAACAAACTGCATGTGTCAGAATAAGAGTGTCTCAGGCTGACTTGCAGATCTAAATAAAGGGAGCAATAAGGTGGCAGCAGGATGGACAGTATGAGCTTAAATAAATACTTTCAATAAAAAACATTCTCCAATAATCTGAGCAAAATACATTAAACTTCGGACATTAAACAAATGAACTAAACCTCGTGTTTGAAGCTTTTTATCTAAAATGACTCTCATGCTTTTGATTATGGGATGTTTATGACACAAAGCTAGAAGTTTCTACCTATTTATGTCTGTACCTGTTTTGAAATATAAAGAAAACATTACCAAGTTTGAGATTTTTTTAATGTGTGTAACCTTAATCTAACCAGATATAATCTCTTTTCAAGAGAGACCTGGCCAAGACAGGCAGCAACACATAGACAATTACAAATAGAGAAACCAATTAGTAAAA
Source organism: Gambusia affinis (assembly GCF_019740435.1). Classification (NCBI taxonomy): domain Eukaryota; kingdom Metazoa; phylum Chordata; class Actinopteri; order Cyprinodontiformes; family Poeciliidae; genus Gambusia; species Gambusia affinis. The sequence goes on along the minus strand of NC_057874.1, from coordinate 28,779,249 downwards.
TCTAGAACAGTAGTTCCCAAAATTGGGGTGGAGGTCCCACTTGGGATCAGAAATATGTAAGTGTATTTTCATCAAAACAGCAACATTTGTTCCATCTCCAGCTGCTGTGGTTCTCTTTTTCACTGCACTGAGACAAACCAGTCAAACCAGCCAAACCAGCCAAACCCTTTGACCACCTGTTCCCCTCCTCGCCTGAGGGGGCGCTGCACCAAGAACTACTGAAGGAAACAACACAAAAACCTCTAAAGAAGAAGCTGAGCGCAACTTCTTTCTTCGCCAAATGGAGGCGTCAGATTCCTCTTTTGTTTACATGCCAAATCAAAAAAGTGACAGGAAGTTTCTGCACAATAATAGTAAAGAAAACTGAACTGCTACAGAAGAGTTCAAACCGATGTCAAATCTGAATGAACTGAAGACAGAAAATATAAGTATCAATCCCAGCTAGTAAATGACAAAATGACACCATCATTATGGCAGAGTTTGTACATTTTTAGTTGAATGACACTGCAAATGAGCTTGGGTTAGAAATATTTTTACCATCCATATGAAAATAAGTTCAATATTCATGTCTATTATAGCAACTTCAAAAACCTACTGGATTGTAGTTTAATTTTATTACAATTTAGTTCATAATGCCACCCAGAAAATATTTCTTCAACATGTGCCTGATACATTATATTAAATAAACAGAAACTGGACCACGCTGGGAAAGGTTTGGCCAAATACTAATAAATTAAAATATGAAGATTACTGAAGATTACAGTGACTGAGCAGAGACTCCATAATCCCAAGTTACATCATTTACAATATAAATTAAATACACAAGATGACAACAAAAAGTTCATGAAAGGATGATGAAATCATTGCAGAAGGTTCAGGAATTGACTGAAAGTTACATTGAAAGCTTGAAAGAGCAAAATGAAAAGTGGCAACAGGTGATGTAGATGGATGTTGTGCAGGAAACGGGTAGCTGGGAGGCTGGAAATGTGTGTGTGGGTGTTTGGTGGAGCGAGGCAGCAGCAGGACCATCTCAGCACTTCACACCCTGGGACGTCAGACGGGCCCTTGTCACTCCATTAACAGAGCCGAATGAAAAGCACCGACAGCTGGCTGCCTCACTTCAGCCGAGCCTGCAGGCTGGAACAGTGATGTGTGAACGTGTGACTGTTTGCATGGAAGTGAGAGAAGACAGAGGAGAACCGGACAGAACGAAGTAATACAAAGAAAAAAATTATCAATACACATATTTATATTTGTATTTAATAACTTGAATATAGCTCAGTTTTATCATATAAAATGTATAGTTTTAAAAGCATTGAAAAACATTTTATTTAGGACTACAGTACTACGATATTAGCAATAGAAACTAGACCAAAAATACTTGGAAAGACTTTGTGTTTTACAGTCCATATCATTGAAAACACTCCAAAAATGTGTGGCTATACTGGGAATTTTGTGGAAAGTTTCAAGTGAGTTTTTATTTGAATGAAAAGAAGCAGACCTTTAAAGAGCTTCGGGTCTCTGCCACCAAATAAATCAAAACTGAAACAACAACCACAAGTTGCATTTCCAGACTAAAGCAATATCTGGTCACTTTTGATGGTTTCTTCTCCAGGGAAAGTCTAGATAGAACGTGATAATAAACATTTAAATACATTTAATAATAATTCATATTTTTTATTTTTTTGTGGGCTCTAGTATCCCTCATTTGAAAGTAGGCTGACAGGAAAGGGGGAAGGAGAGGGGGGAGGCATGCAGTAAATGTCCCTGGGTCCGGGAATCGAACCCACGACGGCAACGTCAAGGACTGAAGGCATCCAAACCTGGGTGGCGCTATCCCATACGCCACCACAGCACGTCCCAATAATTCATATCTTTTGCCAAAGTTTTGTCTCTGCATTTGCTGTTTATCCTCCAAATGAGATCTTTTTTATTTTGGCCCTGTGTTCCCCCTGTGGTATTGAAGTTGCAGGTTTTTAAATGTTTCATATTTGTTTCAGATTTCAGGTCTAAATTTCTATTTTATGAGTGTATTTAAAGATCTTCTCAAGATCTCTATTGATAGATGGGTGTGGTTTTCTTATGCTTCAATTCTGATTATACTATGTTCCAAAACTTAAAGTGCAAAGTATAGAATCCACTAAAGATTTAGTCTGATTTTCAAGCAAAGATTTGAAAGACTGTTCCTATATTTGAAGATAAAATATGTTGAAATTACTTAGTTCTTTTGATTTTCAACAACTAGGTGTCCCATCTGTACCTGAATGCAGCTGTTGAGAAAATCCCCTCTCCAATAGATATTCCTCTGACTTGCACTTTAAATGATGGATGGAGTTTGGGCAGGTTAGATAGATTTGGGTGTCAGCTGATTTTTCCGTGATCTTTATATTCAAGCTTGACGTTTCAGGTGAGTAACTCAGTTAAGGGCAGAGTGAGATGAAAAATGCTGCCATAGAGTTCTGCTTTGCTCCAGCTTTCTTTCTCCATCTGCATGAGAAACCTTAAATGGGCGGTATTATGTGTTTCCCAGGTACATTTTACAGCACAATCAAGTAACTATGTTACCTTCAGTTGTTATAAAAATGAAAAATATAATCAAACATAACTTAAGATATGTTCCACTTTGTAATTTGATGTGTTGAATTTGGGCCACTTTCTCTTTAAGAAGCTCCTGCTCTTTTCTGCTCTTTGCCTTCAGGACATCATCACAACAGTACTTCTCATTATGCCGTTTACAACCATTTCTTATGAGTGTTGGACTGAGACTGAGCTCAGCAGAAATGCAGTTCCACCAGGTGTTTGCTAACAGCTGCTGCTCTTACCAGAATTTAAAATATTAAGAGCTTTTCATAACATAGCACTTACAGGCCTAAAATATTCAAAGGCCAATTCAAAAGCGTTTTAAACCTGCATTTGGTAAATTATTGAAATATTACCGTCTAAAGAAATGCACCACTCCCGACCACAAACAACAAAATAACCAATCAGAGCCAGGAGGAGGGTCTTAGCGCTGTCAATCAATCCCATGTATTCACTGCTCAATGCGCTAATAATGGAGAAACAACTTACAGCTACAGGAAAATCATTCTCTGTCATTACTGGCTATGCTAACTAGCCTTAGCATGCACAACATGCTATGCTAGCTGTAATACATCAAAGCACTGGGGGGACACAAAGGGAGAATGGGCAACGCCACACAGAGGGTGATTGCCAGCGATAAGACCCGCCTCCTGGCTCTGATTGGTTGTTTCTAGTTAGCATTGGGAGAAAGGAGAGGAGCTCAACTTTTTTCACTGATTTTCTGTCTCATACCATCCTGTCATGACAGTGGCAGTTTTAGCAAAAATGTAAAAAGTAATTATATATATAAAAGCTACATACTGCTACTTTAACAAATTTCTGAAATTTAACTGAATAGAGAAAAATAAATGAAATATTTGAACTTCTTTTCTTTGACGCAAAACTATCCAAGTCCAAAATTCTTGTTAAGCTGAAAAAGATTGCATTAAACCTTTAACCAATAGATGACAAAAGTGTAAAATGGAGCAGAGAGACTGACAGAGCAGGAGCCCTGACTTCCACAGGCATCTGACGTCTCCCCGGCTTTAAAGTTCGCCAGCTGAATAATACATGGAGGATCAATAGCTATTTATACAGGCTGGGACTCAGGGGCTGGAACAATAAAATATCATCTATTTCATCTATGCTGCAGTTTTGGTTTGCACATCAATGGCTCTTATTTTATAAGTCATGAATGGCTCTATATTTTTATGGGCTTGCTCTCTCCCTCTGTCTACAGTTTGCTCTTACCCTGCTCACTTTTTCCATCTTTTTCCAGGCTTAGTAAGAGGACAATCTTTTTTCATTTTATTACTCCTAATGGCATTTTCTCTTCCCATGTCTTTTCTCACACCATTTTCAATTTCTCCACCTGCCCATTCTCTGCTATCTCTCCATCTTCCCACCATTTTTCTCCTCCTCCCTTTCTTCCTCTCTCCCTGGCTCCCTGTGGTTGATGTACTTCGAATCGGTAGAGCCGTAAAGCTCAGGTTGTTTTATTGGCCAATGAAAAGGCCGGTGCGCAATGGGATAGTGCATCTTGGGTAATAGAGTGTGCGTCTGTGGGGGATAACTCACCAGAGGGAAGGTGTGCTTATGTGTGGGTGTGTGTGATTGAATTAGTGGGCAGAGACGGAGGAGGAGAGGAACATAAATAGAGAATATGGAGGAAAAATGGAAAAGAGTGGAGATAGTGAGCCAGATTAAAAAAAAATACCTGAAAAGACTAAAAGTCCTTGCAAAGTGACAATACCAGTAGGTTGGATAAAAAGTATAGATGGGCTGGACGATTTCCAATACATTTGTTGAATACGTTAAGAAAGTTTTCCAGAAAAAAAAAATAAATAAATTGGTTGCGCTTCTTGCCTGTGGGGGCGCTGCAACAAAAAGTCCTGAAGGAAACAACACAAAAACCTCTGAAGAAGACACTGAGCACAACTTCCTTTTTAAAAAAGTATAAACAAGAGGGAAGATTTTAATGGTTGGGGGATTCTTCTCATTTTTGGCTACAGATCATGAGCCATTTCTCCTGCTAACACTAAGCTAGCACATTTGTTTTGGTTGTATTTACCCAGAATTTCCTGTGCTATAATTTTGTAGGCAGACTAGTTTCGACTGAATTTGCATTCACACCTCTCCAAATGAGCACAATAATAGTAAACCAAAGTTTCATGCAAAAGGTTTATTAGCATGAACCTTTAGTTGTGTGTGAACCTAAATTCCTCCTCTATGAAATAAACCAGAGCACCGTTATGGACATCCAGTAAAACTGTTCGTATTTCACAGATGATGGCATCAGTGATCAAGAAATTACATGTTGTACCAATGCATAAAAAGATGAATACTGAGATTTAAAGTGTGACTCATCACTGGTACTGTACAGCAACACTCAACTCTGCATGGAAAGCTTTTATCATTAATAACCTCATATTTTGCCTTTTCAGTGTATTCATTTACCTACCTGGAGTGTTTTGCCTGGTATTCATATTTTTCTGTCTCTACGTTTCCAATAATGTTTCATCAGTCCTGCTGAATGCTCTATAATATGCAGTGGAGAAGCACTTTCTATATTGTTTATGCATTTTATTTTATGCATATGCTGTAAAAACAGCCAAAGAAACCCTCCTCATAAGAAGAAAACTGAGGTTTATGCAAAACATAATAATAAATAAATAAATAATGCACTTAATTCAGCCTTTCAAACATAATATTGCTACAGAAAAACCTCTGTTTAAGGTGATGATCTGAAAAAGGAAATCAGAACGTCCAATAATCTACAAGGACTATCATCTCATAAGATCATATTCATAATATGCATACTTTAAGTAGTTTAACATTTTCTGTAAAAAGAAAAACTGTTAAAAGCTAGAAAAAAGATTGTGTGAATGCAATAACTACGTCTTGTCAAAAGTTTTACAGGAAAGGACTTAGCCAATCTGACACTTTGTTTCTATTTGCTAGATAATGATTTTAAAATCCACAGCTTGAAAAAAACAACAACCAAAAACATAAAACATAATGCAGTTTCACAAACAAAGCCATCTTTCTGGATTTGTAAACTCCTTCATCTGTACCATCATAGCTTATGCTACCAGAATTAGCATGCAGTCCTCATGTTGAAACGCTACTTTAAAGCTCAGAATATTTTCTTTCAGGTGGATTATATATAACCTCCTGAACGTCCTCTGTCTTCCTGTCCTCACCGCTGTGTGTGCGCTGACACCTCCTGCCTCGCTCTCTAAGCTGCCAGCCTCCTATTGTTCTAACTTGCTGCCGCTTTTAGAGGTTTCCATTTGGGGCAGGCTGTTCCCAACATTCCCCATCGACTTCTCAAATGTTGAGACATTCTGGAGAATACGAGTAAGGAGGCAAAAAAAAAAAAAAAAAGAATTTCCCCCAAAAAATGTCTTTCGTGTTGTCCACCAACAAATATCAGAAATCAATAGTCCAATTAAAGTCTGACGAGTCCCGAGAATATATTATTTTTAAAAAAGTAGTGCTGTCAATTGATTAAAAAACTTAACTAGATTAATCACTCTTCATGCATGGAAAACTTCACATAGATATGAACATGCACGCCAGCAATGCAACACAAGAAAGTTGAAAAATGTTTACGTTTTGTTGCAGTTTCCTTTCACTTTTCACTCTTGTTCATTGAGCGCACAGCACGCTGCTGGACTAGACGTCTTCCTCTTGTCAAGGTGGTAACTCTTTTCTTCCTTGACAACCAAACCAGTGGTTCAATTAATCTGATTCTATGTAATACCTTGTTAAAGTTTTCAGATTAACTGCATGCATCAACGTGTTAACAGCCCTAAAACAAAGACAACATACAAGATTCTAGAAAAGCTCCTGTATCTTGTCACTGAGAACCAAAGGGCTTCCATCAATATCAATAACCAACCATGAAGAAATCAAAGAACAGAAGCAGAGCTCACCCTGGAGAAAGTGATCAGAGTTGCTACTGACAGTTTGACAGGAATCGGCCTAAATCATCGTCCCATCAACGATTGCTTGACATCCACACTGCAACTTCCTGCCAACTAAGTTAAGACGAGTGACAGCAGAAACGGGCGCTCGCCTCCTTGAAGCTGATGTCGGAACGTGAGCTCCTCTCGTCGCTCATTCCCACATTAAAGACGCGGCTGACGAGCTCCTCGTCACAGATCGACACTTCAGCTGCAGCGTGAAGCATTTTCTGTCGAATGTGTTACACTTAGGAAAGAAAACAGGCACAATGCTGACGTGTCAGTCATCTGTTTTCTGTGTTTACTGATGAGTTGAGTCGTATAAGATCCCTCGATATCACCTGATGACTGTGAGATTATTGTGTGATCTCTGGCCATTAGAAATCCCTTCTTTAAAACATCCAGGACCTTTTAAAACATGCATTTAAAAAAAAACTGTGGTTTTTAATCTTTTTTGACAGAAACAGTTAACTCTTCAATTCTGTCTTCCTTGACAAGAGGAAAGAAGAATTTAAACATAATCTAAAATGTTTTCACACTACATTGCGTCCTGTTCGTACCTGTTTTCTCCCCCGTCACCTGTGGGGGCGCTGCACCAGGAACGTCTGAAGAAAACGACACAAAAACCGCTAAAGACGACACTGAACGCAACTTCCTTCTTCACAAAATGTAAACAAACATGGAGTGGTGTCAGATTTTAATGGTTCTAGGATTTCTCTTTTTCTTTTATTCCCCTCCCGGGGGTCTTTTTGTGGGCTCTAGTGTCCCTTATATGACAGTAGGCTGACAGGAAAGGGGGAGGGAGAGGGAGGAAGACATGCGGCAAATGTCACCGGGTCCGGGAATCGAACCCATGACAGCCGCGTCGAGGACTAAAGGCCTCCAAATGTGGGTCGCGCTATCCCCTACGCCAGCACAGCACGCCCTAGGATTTCTCTTTTGACCACGAGCCATTTCTTCCACTGGCGCTACACCAAGAAAGAATTTGCTTTGGTTGCATCTACCCAGAATGCCCTGCACTGCAGTTCACTTCCTGCTTTTGGAGCATCCATATGTGCATTCAACCACTTTAATAGAAAAGAGGTTTAAAATTGGATCAGGGGTTATTTTTTTGGTTGCACAATGACACTTTACCAAACAAGACGGACTTTCTAGAAAAATCACTTAGAATTTGATTAAAGCAGTGCTGGTGTGAATGCAGCCTTACACTGAGACACTGAGAGGCCAAAAACAAAGTATGAATTTCTTTCATAGCAGACTGGAAAGAGCATGTTTTGTACAGAAAGACTAGAAGTAGGTCTGTGTTTTAATGCTGCGTACACACCGATGTAAAGGATACTGCCTCCTTCTCATGCAAGAAGACACCATGTGTAACGGAGTAAAAAAGGTCAAGGACCAAACCAGCAACTCTAAATATAGTTCATTGACTAAAATGAAACACAATACACAGAAAGAAAGTACAGACAGCGACAAAGGACACAATTAGAGTTTTGTGGTCCTCTTGGGTGATCAATGTGGGCCGGGGGCCCGTCACCAAGAGGCCCCTTTGTGATCAGAAGAGTCTCGTACAAAATTATCCTGTACTGAATTTTTGGATGTTTATCCCTAGCAATTTTTTATTAGTTACTTTATTTGGTGTTTAGGCCTGTTATAAAACTACACCGACTTAAGTTTATGTAACCAATTAAATGCATCCATGAAAAAGAAAATGCAATAAAAAAATATTTGAAAATGGTAGGAAGAAAACAGCTTGTAAGTTTTAAATTAGAAGATCTGAGTTTTACACCAAACAAAATAAAAACTTCCAGTATGAACTATTAAGCTGCCATTAAAATGCATTTATTATTATAATAATAATAATGCTCTGTTGAGCTGTTGAGTAGGCTACTATATTTGTATTTTGCAGTAATGTGTTTACTAGCTTTGTCTGTAAAAGTCAAGCTCATATTTTTGTCCTCATTAATCTTTGTTCTTGGTCGGTCAGTAAGAAGTGATGATTTGTCTTTAAAGGTTTCTGACAGGATGAAGCATTTAAACAACTTCTAAATCTCAAATGAAAATTATTTACCTGAAGGTTCCAGTTTAGTGAAATAAGAAAACATTTGCTTTCAATTGTTCTGAAGTATTAATAGTTTCTAAAAACTCAGTTTTAGAGAGTTGTTTTTTCTTCTAAAAATCCCTTTTATAGAATAAATATGCATTTACAAAATGGAATAAGCTTGGTAAAGTAAGGCAAGGTCCATACATTTTATTTAAAAAAGACATCTGACATTAAAGCAGAATCATGTACAGTAATCTGAGTCAGCTAACCTTTTGATCAGGTTAGTCAGGTAGCCATAAATTAATACTATTAATTCAAAATAGGAATATTTGATCAGAGTTTAAAAGTAATCTTTAGAAAAAATTTTAATTACGTAAAATATTTTGGGTGAAACAGTACGTGGTCATACTGCTGTATTTTATTTTTTTCGTTTGCTTTTTTATTAAATATGTCAAAACTCACTTCAAAATGTCAAAAGAAAAACTTCAAAAGTAAAAAGTTTATCACAAATAAACTACTCTTCCAGATACATATTTAAATGCTTCAGTTTTCACACTCCCTGTCTGATGATCACTTACTTTGACTTCACCGTTCCATTTCCAAAGCATCTTTATTTTCCGTTTTGCATGTCAGCCCGGCGTCTCCTGCTGCTTTAAAAGTCAGCAGTGAGATCATCTCACGAATCCTGCTCTCCTGATAAAAAGCAATCTGTTTTATTCCCAGGAAAGAGCGATAAGGAGGGAGACTGACTTCACTAAATGTCTGCAGCTGCTACAGAAATCAACAGTTTGGAACAGAGAAACAGAAATAAATGTCAGGCTGGCTGCTGGTATTGATCTCTGTGATTGATTAAGGACTGCTTGAGGAGAGAGGAATGGAAGAGCAAAGTTATTCACACACCGGATCAGGCAGCAACAGCTACTCTCTGGACTAGTTGCCTGTTGCTTTACTGTGGTGGATTAAATGGTTTAAAGGTTTGTCAGCTAAATGCTCCCATTTTTCTTTTCCAGCCATGTCTTTAGACTTAATTTAGGCCAGCTAAAAGTGATTCAAAATTTCAATCCACTCAATCATTTATTGTCAAAATTTCTGAATGGCTCGGATGTTGTTAAAGTTCATCTGCTTGCTGTTTAGAGAGAGAAAGAAACAGATTTTTTTTTAAAAAAAAAAAAACCTTCCACCATATAGCAAGGAAGATATGGTGCCTGCATTGGTTTTTGAGGCTGCAAACATACAGAACTTGAAACTTGATTATGGAATAATATCAGAAAGAAAATACTGTAGAGAAATTGAAGTTTCACAAAATTAAAAAATGAAAAAAATCACTGGTTCTTATGGTGGTTCCTCCTATTCTGAGGAGCCCAAAGGATCAGATGGGAATAGAGAAAAACACATGGTGGCATGAAAAACGAAAGGTATCAAAGAAAGGAGTGAACTTGTAGTGGCCATATATTCATTTATATCTACATAAATATTCAATTAAATTCAAATACCAAAACTTCTGAAGCGCTGTGGTGATGATGTGGGCAGAAAGTCAGGCAACAAATCTGAAAAAGCCTCAGGTTCTGCTTTTCAGTTCCACTGGGTTTTGGGGTCATAATTCAGATTTTATTTGAGCTTTTCAGATGCTAATCAGCTGCTCCCAGTTGTAAAAACAATGCTTTGTTTTCTGGGTTACGCATCATGACTGTCTAAAAGCAAGCATCCAAAACCAGAGGACATGCAATGTCTAAACCTGAAAAACGATGAGCAGACTACAAAAAGAACCAAGCAGAACTAATGCAGCAGAGCTACTCCAAATGAGCGCCACAATCCCAAACAATAATAATATTTTTGTTTTTGAGGTTCAAATATTGTCTCATCACAGTGGTGGAAACACAGAGGGAAGGCAGAAAACAACCCAGACTCTTCAATGTTCAAAACTTACAAATGGAAAGAAACTATGAAGGAATAAATATTTAGATTAATATTCCTCTGTGTATTTCACAGGGTGAAAAGTTGAAATTATCATGTTACTTGTTGAACATTCTCCAGTAAAGTTCCAAGTAAAATAATAAAACCCAAACTGTGAGAATGAAACCTGCAACTATCTGTGACCCATTTAAGTTCAGAGTGAAAAAAGGTTTGAGTTATGGCAGAACAATGAATCTCTTTTTCATCCAAGTTCTTTTTTAAGTTCAATAAGAACTTTAAGTTCTTTTTTAAGTTCAATGAGAACTTTAAGTTCTTTTTAAGTTCAATAAGAACTTTAAGTTCTTTTTAAGTTCAATGAGAACTTTCTTGATGCATTCACTATAACAGAATTTTATTAATTAAGTTGTTTGTGTACTTCTCTTGAGTTTCTCCAGTGCTGTGGGAGCGCTAACTGATAAACAGAAAATAAATAGAAAAAAACTTGCCAAATCACATCAAAGGAGTTTAAATGATTCACATAGGTAACATAATTAGGAAAATGACCCACTACAGATTGACCTCCAATAATATGTAAACATTTTTATGGCCTGGCTTCTCTTGATCATTTCAGAAGAAACACGAGTATCTAAGCAAGCAAGTGGTGCCTTTAAATTAAGATGAGAACAAAACAAAAACAGGAAAAAAATAATCTTTCACTGGTCAAAACAAATCAGCAGAGCCATGATCTAATGATGCGCTTCACTGCTTTTTTTCCTAATCAATGTCAGCAGCGGCAGCAGCGTCTGTGATGCAAGCAGGGGTTCAGAAACAACTCTGCAGACAGCAGCAGGGAGGTAAGCGTTAGCCTGGGAACCTGGGATGCTTCAGTGGTTTGATGCTGCAATCAGAGAAGGGATTGACAGGGTCATGATCTGAGCCAAGTGTGCTTCTGAGTGCTTCTCCGCTCTCGCTTCAGAAACTGGAGCTATCTGAGTATTATCTGAAAGGTCAGAGAGGGCAGGGGAAGACTGCAAAGACCCAGTTTAACCAGCGAGATAAAGGCTTTTACTGGAGCTGTCAAAGTTAACGCGTTAAAAGCTTGTCATTAATATGAATGTTTTAATGCGTTAATATTATATAATGCATAATTATAGGTTTGACACGCAGGAATGAATGACAGTGAAAGATTAAATTTCACACAACAGCAGACAACAAAAGTTAAAAAGTTTACAACAATCTTGTGTTGCGTCATTAGCCTGAATGTGAATAAAACCTGCATGAATTACACCGGTCACTCAGCTGGATGAGGACAAGCAGCGTTCATGTCATCGTACAACTTCCACATGAAATAAATGCAGAGGGACGATTCGAAATTAACGTTTAAAACAAAGTGGCTTCCTTTAAACCTTCCTGAATATAAAAACCTGGAAAACTGATCTTTGTCAGACATTTTTTTTTTTTTTTTTTAAATCTTTATTCAGAAACAGAAAAAATTGAAAAGAAAAAATGAAATGAAAGGTAGCAGAAAGAAGAAACATTTTCTTAAACATTATTTGAAAACGTGCTTACAGAGGTAGTTTTTGATAGAGGAAATATGAGCAGTTGCCCAGGGCGACACCAGAAAGGGGCAGAGTACCCAAGAAGTAGAAAATAAAATAGATGTTATCTGTCAGTTGTCCCCTGAATGACTTTGCTGCTACTTGCATGCAGGTGTAATGGTTTCTCTTAGCTGCTGTTGAGTACTGGGAGGCTACACTACCTGCTTCTGCCACAAAAAAATATAAATAAATCTAGTAATTGCTCATATTTTAATAGGTTGAAGTGTGGCAGGAGGTTCTTGAACAGCTGCATGTTTCTATTTCAATCTTACAAAGTTAGGCATAGTGATTAATCGTGATTAATCACAACACCAGTGATTAGTCTGATCAATTTTATAAATTGATGAACAACACTAGTTTTGACTTTATCCGTCCAACAAATCTCGCCTTTTTAAAACATATTAAATATTTATATTATTGAGTACTGAGAATTAATCATGTTTTTCCACTCTCCAGTCCTCAAAGGCACTCCTTCCATTATCTGCTCCCCAGACATTAAGCCCATTTTGAGCTGGACAGAGGAGCAGAGGGAGTCTGGGCGGGAGGAGGGCGGCCCTTCAGATCTCCCCCAGATGTGTCCTTTAATCCTGTAATTAGTCACAATTATAGTAACAGATCCAGGAGATGAAGTGATCATATTTGCACACTGATTTATTCCTCCAATCATGAGACACCATGCTTCTTTCGGACACATTTCCACTTGCTGGCCTCCTGTTTTATCTCCCCGTTCTGTCCTGAGACTCCTCCTTCCCCCTTATCTCTCCTTACCACTCTCCACCTCCACAAATCTATCCGACCCACCCCATCTCCTCCTTCTCCTCCTTTTCGTCCTAGGTGTAATTCATCAGGTTTCCAGCCTGAAAAGCGAGGGACACTGAGTGGGTTGAAAAAAAGAAAAAGAAAATATAAGACAACAGAGCAGGATGGGACACAACAAGAGCCCCTTCAGATGTTGCAGATGATGCCTTTAATCTTGTCAATAGCTGCAATTATAGTAATTATCTCTAATAGCGAAGCATTGTGTTCAGCCTCTGATATGTTTAACAGATGATGCAGAGTTGTGCCGCCTCCGTTTGCCACGGCGGGAGCTTAGATTGATATTAATGAAATCAACAGAAAATTGATGATGGTCCCAGGAGGTTTAGCAGATTTTTTCAGCTCTCAGTCGAGGTCTAATGGAGGCCTCAGAAATGATACCGATCGGTCTTTGTGCTGCACAGAATGAGACGAGAGACAGACTGATGTTAGGCAGAAAGGACTCGTGGGATAAAGGAAAAAATCTGTATTGGAAGGACCAGCGAGGAAAAGACACTGCGCTCCGACGAGACGCTACATTCAACACAGGTTTCAAATTACTACACCAAAAATGACGGTTCTCGCTGTTTTCCATTTGGAAACTTGTTCAAAAAGTTGCATTTATGTACTTCAGTAAGATTTCTACGAACGAGGTTGTTTTGTTGAATTCATCAGGCCATGTTCTGAGCTCAGTGAAAGCAGAAAAAGATGCAGAGAAGAATGAGTTATAGTTACATTTGCAGTTACATGAGTAACTTCATGGAATGAAAAATATTTTAAGGTTAATTTTACTACATTGTACTTTTTACCTTTACTTTAGTAATACTGATAAAAAGTGTATTGAGACCTTTTTTTCCTGACGTTAATTTCAATCTGCTGAGCCATTTGGAGGTCAATAAGACACAATAAACAGTAGATATCATCACTAGAAGTATTTACTAACTTGCAATATCCACTCTAAGTATTGGTTGCATTTTGGAAGAATGTATTTTCTGCTTGAATGTAGTATTTTCTAATTATATTATTTGTATTTTTTTTTTTGTTTAGTCATAATAAATCCAGAATTTGCACAGAACTTTATAATTTTGGCAAATCAACAAATCATATGTTATGAAAGGTTACTTCCCATATAGGTAGGCTAGCACACTCGCTAATAGCAAAGCTAATTATTAACTTTGCGTTTTTGCTAACGAATGTCGTTGTTCATCCGTTTTGATGTGTTTTAGATCAACCAGGTATGTTAAAGTTTCCACTTTATGTCTATGAACCTGGCATCATTTATCTTCATTTATCTGTACACCTGGTTCACCACATGAACAAATGCAGCATGATACTGCCACCACCATGCTTTACAGTTGGTAGGTACATTGTTGTCCTGTTTAATAGACTCAACTTGTCGCCTCCAATCATACTTTGATGTCTGTGTGTTTAAATAACTCCATCTCTGACTGATCTCTGTGACCAGCACCGTCAGTTTAAAATTTACAATAATGTTTCCATTTCAAGCCAAAAAACATGTTTTTCCATAATCCTTTCTTCTGAGGACAAAGATTCAGGCCATGTTTGATATTTGCACAGGATAAGGAGGCAAAGAACTCATCAAAACTGTTTTTGTGTTAAACAGGCTGAGGTCAGATCTGTTGATATTTTATGAACGCCGCTGTGTCAGTGCCCAGAACTAAACCAACGTAAATGAACTCAACTATTTCTGTTTGAAAAGTGTCATTGAATATTCAGCTGCAACTACGCCAGGAAACTCTTGATGAACTCTAAAACAAGAGAGTGAGAGACTGGAGGTTTTCACAGCTACATAAAAATAAAAAAAAGTTTAAATAATACAATGTTAATGACAGTAATGTGTGTATGCATATGCAGTTCTAAATCTAATAAATATCAGATTCAACTGATTCAATCCAGATATTTTATACCTGAAATTTTAAGAAAATTAGTAAAAAGACGTCAAACGGCTGAAAGAAAAACTTTTAAAGATTTTCAGAAAGCCCTGAGAAGTATTGATTAGGGTCACTTTAAAATATTAGAGGAAGTCTGGTTGCTTGGTGGGCACACTAAAGCGATGCATCTCTGACCTCACACACAGCAGCTTCTCTTCTAAGTCTGGAAGAGGCAGGTTCATGATGCAGTGATATCACAAGCAGGCAGAGGAGAGCCGGTCAATAATTCATTAGATAGAGGGTTAAACTCAAGTACAACCTGAAAAAACACCCTATACCCACATTCCCAGGAATACACCAGAGTCATCCTCACACACTCAAACTCACACTCTTAAGGCCTTTCACTTTCTTTCAGGTTCACAATCTCTCAACGTTTATACTTTAAACTTACGTTTGAATTCATCAAAATTCATTTTACATTTGATGAGTCATGAACTGACAGCGTTACAAGAACAACTTTGCTTTCACAGCACAGCTCCGGTTTCTAAACTTTTGTCTGTCCCAGCTGATAGGGGGGTTTCACATGTTCATGTGAAGAGAATATGTCTGACACATCAGTCTGTGGTTTGGGATGAGCTTTGAAAGCGTCTTCCATCTTCCTCCACTGGCAGAGGTGTGCAGAACTGCAACCCGATGCAGCAAAACTACAAATCCCTCAAATCAGCATGAGTACAGCAGCACATCATTACAGCCATCTGCGTTGTAAATCACATGCAGCTATGGCAGGGGCATAAAAATTAACCCTCTGGTGAATTTTGGCCTCAAAAATTTTTTGTTTTTGTTCTTCCATTGGGATTCCACAGCTTAAAAAAAAAAACAGCCAAACAACTTATGAGAAAAATACTTCCAGCCGTTTTTTGGCAATAGGCCGTTAAGTTAATGTTTTTTGGTGTCTGGAAAATTACAGGCAATGGTCCTCACCTAGCAACCTCAGCCCGTTACCTAGCAACCCAAGCTGAGCTCCAGCACATTTGATCAACTGGTTTTCCTGCTGTATACGCTGTACAATGGCTGCTGGAGAAATGATGTTATTATTATTGACTCACCATCCAGTAACCACTTGCTGTATTCTTGCTGATTGTGCAGGAGGCTCTACTTCTGCTTATCAAAGATGTACAGTTGTATTATTGTGCATCTTTTTGCAGCCATTTTTACGTGCAAGTGTAAAAGTTGAGTTTAGGGTGTGTGTGGCCTAAGACTGGTTTTGTGCAAAAAATATAATGGACATGTTTTGTTTCACCCACAGACGTCAAGACATCCTAACTTGTTCAAGGAACCTTAATAGGTCACGTTTAAAACAGCTTACCTCATACAGAGTGATGACCCCGTTGGTCTCATTGGGAGCTTTCCACTGCATGAAGATCTTCTCTTCATATGGAGTATTCTGCAGCGACTCCATCGGCACCGACCCAGGCACTGCAAAATAAATGATTTTTTTTTTTCATTCCTTTTGTATTTCACCATATTTCCTACATTTTCACACACAACGAGCAGCTGCAACAAACAATCGACACTCTTCATCCCAGTAAATATAAAACACAGCAGTACCTTGAATATGAGAGTTGTATTCACGAGGTTTCCAGCTAAGAAACGTGTGCACACACCTCCAAATTCACCCAATCTTGACTGGTCTTTGGGAGACTGAAGAAACATTTGAGGCTATGATGCTTTTAAAACACTCATATGAGATTAATCTAGTTTATAAAGAATAAAGTTTTACACAATGAAAGTTATCCTTTTAATGGGCATGATATTCAGCTATTTCACAGAAATTTTGAAAACTCTTCTAAAGAAACAAAAAACAAGTTACCAACCTTTGAGAGATTGAGAAAAATGTGAAATTAAAGTTATTCAACACTGAAAAGAAAGATTTGAGATAAGTTTTCAAAAGTATCTAAAATTCAATTTCAGTTTTTTGTAATTTAGTTCCTCCAATTAAATCCAACAACCTTTTTAGAAGAACATTTCTCAAAATAAATCTTTAATCGCTGCTTTTTCCTACAAAGTAACGCTTCAGTTTCCATCAGCAAATTAGAAATTTCATGTGTAAGAAAGTGTTTCCTTAGAATTACATTACATTACTAAATTTTAGGTTTTTGGATTGCTTTGTTTTTAAGTGATGTTGTTATCAAAGTCTTCAAAATGAAAACCATTTTTGTGACATTTGTAACTTTCTGATTAAATCTAAGAGAAAAGTTGAGAACGTCTGCTGAGTTCTTAATGGGGGTTTTACGTTTAGTATGAGCCTGGCTGTTATTTGTAGAAATTAAAGAAGGCACTTCCTAAGCTAAAGGAAGACAGGCAGGCTGTAATGAAGGCATGCAGGGAATAATCCTGAGGTAACCCTGCAGACAGAATAATGGAACGACTGCTGAGACAAAAAGACAGCCGGCACGCTGATTTCCACAAACTGCAGGCGGATTTTTGACTCACCACTGGGAAACAATCTTGCATTTGCTTCAGAAAAAAGCAAATAAAAAAATGTGTCAAATTACCAAGTCAATGACAGATTCAGTTCAAATGACTAATCAGATAGAAATTTTCACCTTCGTGCTTTTATTTCAATAACTCAAAGCTTCTTGTTTTCTTAACATCCAGCTCAGTGACTTTAAATCGTTACCTGTCCAAAACAATTTAAGGGCAGCAGGTTCAACTATGTGACACAGACTCCGCTTATTAAACAGCAAACTCTACCCAGTAACAGAGCATGGAGTGTATATATGTGTGTCTTTTCAGGAAAACAAAATATTTCACACTCTGCCAAGGTGTACAGACGGGGAGGGGAGTGTCAGACACCTTGTCTGGAAGAAGTAACAGCATGTTAAACATGCACAACCAAAACTGCACACATAAACTGAGACAAAAACGCACTGACAGGTGTGAGCTGTATAAAATGTTGCCAGGAGGAAGAAAACCTCCAAAGACTTGTTTTGGGATGAACTGAACTAAGGATTATGCAATTTTTAGATGAGGTTTCACATTTTCCTGGTGTTTTTTTTAAAAACTATCAGAAAGGTCATCCAGAGTTGGAGAAAGCAGTTGCAGCAAAATCTCCTCTGAATCCTGTTTTGAATCAAATTGTGAGACACTTGGGGAAAAAAGTCAGAAAAATGTTTCAGAGAACAACAGAGCAGATGGAAAAGGCCAACAGCTTTGTACATGAATCTTAATGTTTGGCTTTGGATTTGCTTTGAAACCAAGTCAGTCCTGTTTTATCAACCTTTACACACAGCGTACTCATCAAAAAAGAGACAAGTGTTTTATGAGAACAGAGAGATGTCCTTGCATGTTTCTAAGCTGATTCATAGGAAGTTGAAAACAAATTTTCAGAGGAATGACGAGAAAAAGTTTTACAGAAAATTATGTTTTCTGGTTATTCGATCATCCACGGCCTTGTTCATGTCAGCAGCTGTTTTGGTTGGGTAAGAAAAGGGCCTCTTGGAAAAAAGAACATCTGTTTTTGCCATAGAAACAATTTTCTGTGACATTTGAGAGAAAAGGTAGATAGGGCTGGAACGATTCCTCGAATGATTCGAGTACCTCGATTATTAAAATTCCTCGAGGAAAATGTATCTGCCTTGAAGCTTCGTTAAATTATGTTTTATTATGTATTATTATGTATTATGTTCCGCCCGGATCATTATGTATGGAGGGCAGCGCTCTTACTTCCACCTATGAGTTATTGTGAAGTGCTAGCAGCATGGTGTGGAGTTGTGCGGCGCTTTGTGAGGGTTTGGGGACAAATAAGGACTGTTGACGTTTTGCGGTGCGATGGTTGGACTACGACAGTTTTTGTGGTGTCAGAATCGCATCGTCACGGTTTTGGAGCGAACGGTGAGTGAGTAAGAGAGAGAGAGAGAGAGAGAGAGAGAGAAAAAAATCCGATTAATCAAATAATCGTAAAAATATTCCATAGAGGTCTCGATTACCAAAATATTCTTTTACAACAGCCCTATTGGTAGATCACATAGTTCAGATTTCTACCCAACATCTGCTTAAACAAGCTGATAAGGGGAACCCAAGATGGACTCCACCATAGGAAAAATATGTGCCGGGGAGAGAACATTGAAACAACTTCCCTGACACCTTTTCCATGATGCTCAGATGTCCACATTTGGTTGCACATCATGAGAAAAATCACAAAAACACAGAGCAGAAAAGTAAAAAAGCTTTCCGAGTCAGATGTGGGCGATGCACACATGAACACACAAACATTTTAGGAAAGATTTTGATAAGTAATTCCAAGGTGTTGATTAAGGGCCCAGCCCGTGGAGTGCATCAAATTACCCTAACAAAGAAATGCAATTACAAACTGCCATTTCATTCAACACCTTATCATGGGAGTGTGTGTCTGATGTCTGTGCTCGCTCTTATCTTCTCTGAAACAATGTCTGCCTTAATGCCTGAGAATATCTGCTGTTTGTGTGCAGCCCAAGCCGTCCTTGACACCTGTGAGTCTGAACGGCTCTGGCTCCATCTTATCTGCTGTTTGTCTCTCTTCCTCTGTTTTTGTGTGAATGTGTGTGTTCCTTTGCTCCTCTCAGACGGAGAAAAACAGTCTTCATTGAATAGATAACAGCAGCTGTAACACATTAATCATAACTTGATTAACTTCCATCGTGCCACACATTGAATGGTCTGCTTCATTATGCTGGCAGCTCTGTTTTCTACGTGTGATTCTCTCCTTTGTTTTGGTTATTTCTCTCTAAATCCTTTCTTGTATCCTGAGCTGAACTCAAACTGTCATTACTGGCATGTAATGAATCTGTTTTCTCCTTTGTCCAAATCCCATTTCAGGGTTTATTCCTTCTTAGCTCTTAACTCATATTTACAAGAAACAATGTTTAAAATACTCCAGCAGTGGTGGGCAATGCAAGCTAAAACGTTAGTTGCGCCAATCTTTGTGCTAACATGTTATACCAACATGGTATTTAGCAGAAGCTAATGCTAAAGTGCTAACTTCAGCCATGTTCATTTTAAAACCCATCTGCATAAATAAGCAAGTATTTTTTATGCTAATTTCTACCATTATAGTAAGTTAAGTTATTTTTTTAAATATTATGTTTTTACATTTTAAAACTGCATTTGAGAGCCACGTTTTTGGTTTCCATATCAATCCAGTGGTATTTGTAATTCATGTGGTTCAAGATGCCACAATAATCACAAGTTAATCCTCTGAGAAAAATAATGAATAAATAATTTTTTATAAGCAGTAGGGAGTAAGCAACAGTGCTGCTGGATTACATTTCACACTATAATCAAGGGATTACAGAACATATTTATTTATTTTAATGAACTAAGAAAGGTGCTTCAGACTTGGGTTTTGATTTTTATACTTTTTTCCATACATATTCGGCTTTGACCAAACTTAACGGCAGGAGTTTATGACAAAAACATTTCTAACCAAAGTATCTTTTTGTTCTTCTAGTCAGATCTTGAACTTCTATGATAAAAGGATTATAAAATGTCAGTCATTGTGTGAAAAGATCATCTTCCCGTAATGTACTGTAGTAGTGATGTATGAGGGCAGAAATATGGGGATTTGAGATCAGTGTATTTAATATCTGCTTTTTGTTATTCAGAGGTATTTTTGCATGATATTGGATATCTACAGATAAACAACCAAAGCTTTTAACATCTAAAATTACTAATTCTTTACCAACAAATACTCACACAGCCTCAGTGTTCTCTTACATGATAAATAAAGTAGGTAAAAAAGGTGCATCCCAGATCTGTTGCATTACTCTCTTTTTTTATGTATTTTTGAAGTATTGGACCAGGACAAAATCAAAGAACTTGGAAGCAAAAAAACATCTCTAATAGAAAAGATATACATTCAATGCAAAAAAAGAATACATTATTTAGATTTTCATGCGTCAACCAGTCAGCCAAAACAGAGAATGAAGGTGATCAGTATCAGAGGTTGCCTTGGCGACAGATTTTCATGTTCAGTAACAACAACAGAAGCACCAAGACTCGACCTGAAAACGCTGCGTCAGTAAAATTAGAACGATTAGAAAAGCACAGTTTTCTGACCTTTCTAAGGTCACAACAACAAAAAGGTGAAGCTTTGAAAACTAAGACATTTATGTAACTGTGCAGCAGGGAGGTGGCAGTATCATGCTGGGAGAATTTTAACTGGTATATTACACAAATCCTTTATTTTCAATACAAAAAGACGGCTAGAATTTGTTTTGGTGTATCGATCCAATGCAATCAATTCAAAGCAGACAAGACAGTAGGAGAGAAAAAGAGGATAAAACATATATGGAAGAATATTAATAAAAGTAAAATTCATATGCATTTAAGAGTGATTTTACGGTGGACGTAACTTTGGGAGCAGAGTAGCTAATGAGGGACGTAGAAATCAGCTGGAGGATACGAGCTGCTTGGGAACTGGGCGGTTCTGGTCACTAAACTCTCCAACCTTTAGCCTGGTCATAAACAGATGAACAGGGTGTTAGCAGGGCGGGAAGGATGTTTGATTACCTTCAGATCAGTGTAAAGACGGCGGATGTTTTATAGGTCTTTACTGCTGGGGAGTTCCAGCCCAATAAGTTTAGATGCTTCCCTTACAACCATATTGATTCCTGCTCATCCGCAGCTCAGCTGCAGCCAAACTGTAGAAACATCAGCATTATCAGCATTCTGCGGACGACGCCTAAAACGTCCTAACATTCCTTAAGAAGAACAGAAATCTCTTAAAAATATGGTTGATATTATCTTGTTAAGATCAGAGGATATGATGCTCCCTATTTCAGGTTTTAAAAACTGAACTAAGTCCATGAAAATTCATGGAAAATATTTCTTTATTGCTAAAAGAATAAAAGCAGGTGCTTGATCTGGAAGAGGATTAAGAATTACAAATTCTGGCCTTAATCTCTGAATTTTGACTTTTTATCTCAGAAAGGTAAAGTCAAAATTTTGAGATTAAAGTTGTAATTTTGAGATTAAAGTCAGAATTTTGAAAAAAATAATAAATAAATAAATAAAAAGTCTGAAGATTTTTTTCTTCAGAATTCTGACTTGAATTTTCTGTTTTCAAAAGTCAAATTTCACTGTTTTTTTAAGTGATCCTCTTCCGTAGTTTGAAGTGGCATTCTCTGGAAATATTTAGTTCATTAGTGTCAATGAGCATCTATATTTCAGTCAATGTGGCAATAAATCCAAAGTATTCATTCAAAACGCATTTTTTAAAATTATTTCCATCTTAAAATCAATTAAATGTCTAATTTAAATACGCTATTGAAACCAGTGTATGTAAACTTGTGGCTGCGATGGTGAATCTAGATGATGAGAAAAAATATTAAGTCTTAATTAAAACCTGAAAGGCAGATATTACTATTATAATCTAAGGACAATGAGTCATGGGAAAGAAAAAAATTATAATTAATTTCTTAATTGGAAATCCTTCATTTAGACTCTAAACACGGGTTAAAGATAATTTCTGTGTAATCAGCAAGACTAGAAAGTAATAGAAAAAATCCTATACATTTATATGTATATATATTTATATCTGTGTGTGAAAGAGATGGAAGCCGATTCATTTGCAGGAGCCATTACCGAACAAACAATAATTAGCCTCCGTGTGAACAATTGCTCTTCTGTTCCCTAATTACTGAGCTACAGCCAGGAGATTAACGGCGGTTAAACAAAAAGCAATTAAGAACAAAACAATTACCATTTTTTTAACCCCTTAAAGCCATTTCCACTACGCAGATGTGTTTGCTTTACTTTCAGGGAACATGCAGTTTGTGTGTGCTCAGCTGAGGAAGGTTCAACGTTCAGGCTGAGAGCTGATGTTCCCCAGAAGCTAAATTCAAAACATATTAGCTACAAGATGAGCTAAAGAACAGGCAGCCCTGCATATCAGACGCTAAGCTATTCCAGTTTATCACAGGCAGGGTGCTGGGAGAAATATAAGACATAAATGAATTATTAGCAGTTGTGGAGGCGCTTGCATTCAGTTCAGTGCAACATGAGGCCCTATGGACAGAAAGCAGGAGGCTTAAAAAGTCTGTTCTGATATTTTCTGAATTGCTGGACAACACGTACACTCAGGGCGCTAATAATTTATGCTAGTAAGTTGTCCTGCTGAGGGGCGCAGCAGCATAAACAGAAATGTTGATTAGTGCAATTTTTGAAGGTTGCACGCATCAGTGTGGAACTTCTGCTACTTTAGTAGGTGAACATGTGAGAACCAGCAGTTAAAACAAAGATGGCTGCATCTGGAGTCATATCTATGGCTGAGTATTCGGGCCTCTGTAGTTTAAGAAGATAAAATATGTGGCCACAAAATTTAATTTCACTAATGAAAAAGAAAAACGTAGATGTTCCACGATGTGAAAAAGTTGAAAATGTGCAAAAAGTATGAATTAAAAGACAGAGATATTTACAATGTTACAACTACAATATTTTCTAACAACATAAAGTCAGATATCTGCACCACAAAACGGCACAAAAAGTTGCTAGTGACTTCTTTTTTTTAAGTTGGTAAATTATCTGGTCATTGAAAAGAAAAAGTTAATTTCAACAGAAAAATTCTAAAACTTTTAGATTAATCTCAGAAATTTTCTAGAAAAAATAAATAAATTTCTGAGTTTGAAAAGTTGAAAATTTGCTAGAAAAAATGTGAAATTTTAAGATTAATCTCAGATGTCTATAAATAAACTTCTGAGATTGAAAAGTTGAAAAAGTGAAAAGTTTTTTTCTGGAAAATTTCTGGAATTTGAGCTTAATTTTAGATTCAACTACAAATTTCAGATTTTTACTCCTTTTCTTCTATCTACATCACTTTAAATGCCAACCATTTTTAAAACATGCCAACATGTGAAAGGTTAAAGAGGTGTAAATACTTTTACAGGGGACTGTCAGGTGATATCAATATTCACAGATGACCTGCATTAATAATTGGTAAACTTGTAAACAAGCTTCCTTGCCGTGTCTGTCTGCGCTCTACATTCCTTAAAATAAAACGCAGGTTAAGATTCGAGTTAAAAGCTTAAACTGCTGAAAACATTTTCCGTTTTCTTCCACAGTCTCTGCACAACACAGAGGCACTTTTTGCTTTCATGTCTGCAGCTGAGCAGAGCCCACCTGTCAGTCACCCGGTGCGGGTTAGACAGCGACATCTCTCATCCTGTCCCTCCTGTTCCAGCAGTCTGCGTTCGGAGCAGGTAGGTGGCTGGTTCAGCTGTTTATTTTCAACTAACCGCCGACGGCTGTTGCGAGGTGTTTATAATGACTCATTTTTTGGGGAGCCGGAGGGTTTCTCCAGGAAGAGCCTGATCACATACTGAGCTGCTGAAATGCCTGGAGATTCTACTAACCTGCTTATATTTTGGATCAATAGAGTATTACAAAGTTTGATGCTACATGTGTCAAAAGCATTTATTGTTGCCCACCGTCCTCCTCCGTCTGTTTGACGATCTCCTCGCTCTCTTTGCTGCCCTCGGGGTTGGCCAGAACGAGGCGCAGCCTGACCGTGACGAAGGGCCTCAGTCCCCTCAGCGTGTAATGAGACGACGTCTGGATCAACTCCTCAGCTGCAAACTCTTGCTGATTGAACACATACTGGTACTGAACCTGCAAAAAATAGAAAAAATAAACTAAATGTTTAGATTGCTTCAGGCTGACTGAAACGATTCCAGCTGGAATAAACAAAATCAGAGAAAGTATAAATTAAAGGTGAAACAACTCTGTCTAGAAAAATAGAAATGTTTTATTAAAATAAATTCATTAGCAGTCAGACTTTCTTAAGCCATTTTCTCCAGGTGTGCAGCTTTTTTTATAAACTCATTTTCAGTCCCTTTATATTACCATGAAGGCGTAGTCTCCACTGTGTGCTTAAAAGTTGGTTAATGAGTAAGCTATGGACAAAAGAAACAAAGAAAATCTAAAAAATATGTCAAAATTTCAGCTAACAGCCATTTAGGAAACAACTTGTTGGTGTTTTCTCTTAGTCGAACTGTTGTATTTGACATAATTCAAAAGTAAGCTGCAAAATGGAGAAAAATGTGTCTTACATATGATTTATTTTCCATTAAATTGCTCATTTATTTTGGTCTAATGAATTTTTAAATTTCTTATTTTTGCTCATCAAACTCTGTGGGAAAGAATAAAAACTTCTATCATCAAGTATGATAGTTCAGTTGAGATGTATGCAGATTAACCAATCAGATTTCAAAGAAAACTTTGAAAAATCTGCAGAAAGTCAAAAAAAAAAACTTTTGATCAATCCTATTTATAACATTATAGGAAAGCCTGGCTGTTCAAAAGGGAAATATTTGGAGAAACAGATCAGAGATTTATCCTCCCAGCAGCTGCTAGACTCCATATCCATCACTAATTAGTTGCACATTTCTTTATGTCAGAGTATGCCATTTTTAATAATTGCACAGTATTATGTAAATTTCTCATTAATGTACAGTATGTGGGAAGATAAAGTTTTTATTCTTTTCTATTCAACTAAAAATTTCAGCAAGATGGAATTAATTTAGAAATATGCTTAAACCAAATTGGTAGAACTTATTGGTGGAGAATGGTTAAGTGTTAACTTTGTGAGCTGCTTACCGTCAGATTGTAGCTGTGGCATCGTGTTACGGCGTATCCAAACGTTTCCCACTGGATGGTCAGCTGGCGGGCGCGGACGTCCACCACGTTGACGTTCTGAGGTCCGTGGACGGGATCTGAAGTGACAGCAGACGGAGAAACACAGTCAGCAGTCGGATCAGAGCAGGAATCGATCCACTTATTCCTGGATTTGCTTAATCTGGTTGCAGTCTGAAACAAACGGCTAATCCCTGATCAGTGGCTGATTCTGCTGGCTTAGATGTCTGCAAATTAACTTAATGTTGCACATAATTCCTTAAGGATGTAAGATATCATTTAGGAAGCTTTGGAGTAAGATTGTTAAACTGAGGAAACTACCAATAGAAAAAAAAAAATCACATTTTAGATTGCCAGAGCAAAGAAAAAAAAATCAAAATAGAAAACTGCACTCAGAAATATAAGCAATTTTTTCTAACATATTCAATGGCATAAAGACAGAACTAAATAAAAAAATTGAAGTAGGATATAATCTCTTAAAATGTGGATTAAATTGATTCACTGGCAAAAACAGAAAATCTTAAAATAAAACCTCCAGAACCAAAACTGGAGCGCTGGAGGCATCGAGCAGAAAACAAAAAGAAACCAACGACTTCATCATGAGCAGGTGTGACAGACAGGAAACAAACAAGAACAACAAAATAAAACAGGAAGTCAGCCAATCCAGAGATATCCGATCACCAGGGGGCGCTGCAATGTTAAAGGGACAGCCCCTTAAAAACAGATCCCATAAGGAGCTTACATTGTTTACATATGATAAGTTACTTATGATAAGTTACCAAAGATGATAAAACAACTTTAATTTAAAATTCCAGGTAAGTTTTTTATTCAAATCAAATCAAATCAAACTTTATTAGTATAGCACATTTCAGCATCAAGGCATTTCAAAGTGCTTTACATCAAATCAAACACAAAAACACAATGCAACACAGAATCAACAATAAAAACAACATCAAGTCAGGTTCCGTCAATAAATTTGCAATTGATTACGTTTCGAATAAAACTCTAATCAGGTTGGTTTTTAGTTGAGATTTGAAGGAAGTCAGTGTTTCAGCTGTTTTACAGTTTTCTGGAAGTTTGTTCCAGATTTTTGGTGCATAGATGCTGAATGCCGCTTCTCGTATTGTTCTCTTCAAAATTCTTCATCTGATTCAATTTTATGTTTTCTTTCCAAACTGGTTTGGCTTTTTTAGCTAAACATTTATTAAGGTTTTTCTTTACTGCATTTTAACTAATTTTTATCCAGAATCTGAACAGTTTTGTTTATTAAACCACTGAATGCTGTTAAAGCATTAATGAACCCGTGTTGACATATGACTCTGTTAACAGAAACCAGTCATTAATCCACAATTTGTCCTATTTCTTTAGGTGCACAAATTAAAAATCTCAACTGCTTGAATGATAGAAATGATGACTTTTACCTCCATTACTTGCATATAAAACAGGAACAGGCTGAAAAACTCTCAGATTTCTGTGGTTCTGTCTGAGGTCTCTCCTGGATTTAGGATTTTATTAGAAATGCCACAGATAATGTTCTTCTTTAGTTTTTTCCTATAAAACTTCACAGTTTGCTGTCAGGCAGTTTTTGGAACAAAACAGAAAAAAAAACAGTGAAAATCTGCCCAGTTCCATAGAAAAACATACAGAAACCTGAAGAAATATTAATCAGATCCATTTAAGGATAAAATAAAAGTTTGACTGGTCTGCAGTTAGAAACGGAAACTGCTCTCTCAGTTTCTGTAGCTGTAGAGAAGCTGACTGTAGATCTCAATCTTTAAAAACTCAGAAATATGAGATTGCCTTGAAACAAAATCAAAACTTTAAAACTGTTGTGGTTGATATGTTGGATAAACTTGTATGCTGGCAACTAAAAAGCAACCTTCACTCAAATATTTTCATGTTTCATAAAATAATAAATAGAATTGGATTGTTTTGAATAGTTTTGACTCTGGCTGCAACAACCTGTCCTACTTCCATTCACACACACACCTGTAAGCCCCCCCACACACACACACCCTCCATGCACTGTCCCCACCACATGTTGGCCCCTCATCTGCTGCTTTCTCTAACCACAACTGACTCTCCTCTAACGAGCTTGTTGAAACTCATCATCCTGTGTGCCTAATTAGCTTCTATCAGCTAACGACGGCAACCAAAGCAGGTCACTGCATAATTTAGAGGCTGTACTAGCTGTACTTTTTGGAGGAAAATTAACATTTTATTAATGTTAATGTTAATGATGGAGGTGGATTCCCCCCCAAAAAAATGTGTGCAGGAGAAATGGTTCCTGGCCGTCAAGCAGACCTTGGTTGATAAGCTGGATAAACATCTCACAACCCAGCCAATAAATCTACCGCTGGATCTTCACATTGATTCACAAACAAAAAGTTTTTTCTCAACATCTGGGGACATTTTTTTTTATTATTATTTTACTTTAGTTTCTCACCAAAAATTGTGTACAAGAAATGTGAAAAAATGTAAATGTCGCCATAAAATCTTCAGTGAGTGTCGGGTTTGTATAAGCTGCTGCACAAAAAGGATAAATGTAAACTTAACTAATTTAAGCATATTTCACAAACTTCTCATTTCCGTTTTGTTTTTAATTAAATACTGGATTGATCAATGGGAACTTTTGGCAAAGAATCCAATCCATATCACTAATAGCTTTGTGAATGCCGTCGAGTGCTTTAGAAGATTATTCCCTCAAGCTACTTAAATACGATGTCAGATGAGCCAAAGACAAAGATTAGACAACGAGATCCTGGATAAACTGAGACCATCTGAGCTGAATGTTTCTGCTGGTTGTGTTCACATACATCCAGTCCTGTGCTTTTATGTCCATCAGTTTAACTCCAGAGGTCTGGAAAATGTTTACCTGAGCTCATGTTTCTCCTTTGCATGGTTGGTATTAAATATCTTAGAGAGCAGCTGGTTTGCGGGTTTGAACTGTTGCTGTGTCCTCTGTCTTACTGTTTAATCCCAGGTCAGGTGGGGGTGGATCATTTCTGAGTGTTTTGTTACAGTACAGGGGAGGTTACCATCTGCTGCAGGTCTTTTGGTGACCAAAGACAAACCTTCTAATAAGTAGCTCTAATTTGTTCTTGTGAGACTTTCTGTTTTGAGAAAGTTCAATAACTCAATAGAAATTGTTTATTTCAATACTGGTTTTATAGACTCACAATCCATTTCTACCTCCAGCTTGGTATTTAACAGTGACTGCAGCAATTAACAGAATAGTATTCAATTACTCTGGACAACCTCACACCCAAACAAAACTTCCTACTTTTCTCATGAACAGGAGCTGCTAAGTGTCACAACATGACATTACAGTAAAACGTCTCCAACAAGCGGAACAGGAAGCTTTGTTCCGTTTGACGAAGATCAAATGGAACAAAGAAAAATTCAGATCTTTGTCAAACGGACCCACACACGCCAACACACACAAACACACAAACACACACACACACACACACACACACACACACACACACACACACACACACACACACAATATAATTCCTCGATTACAGAGACATAATCCCCCATCACGGAGTCATGGAGTGAATAAAAACAGGTTTTCACAAAAACCTGCAATACATCAAAGCTTATCTGGCCGTTGATTTAAAGAATAGATTCAACCTGAGCAAATCAGAAATTTGCTCAGAGTTCTGGGATAAAACCAGCAACAGCACATAGACATTTATTTAATCCTGTAGCTTTTTAGTTTGGTTTTAAAGAATCCTAATCTTGTAGTAAATCTAACTAATCCCAACATGAACCCTCACTAATCAGAGATGGAAGTAGCTTAAGCAGAGTTAATCACCTGATTTAAAACAAAGTTTGGATAATTTCTGAGTGTTTGTCTAAATGGACCCATCTCCCTCCAGTGTCAGGGGGTTTGAAGTTCATCTCCATCTCATTTTCTGCTAAATCGAAGGTCATCTGAGAACCGATTTCTAAAATGTTTGCTGAGAAAACAACCAGTTGCAGAGAGATTGAGTGATATGGAGAGCAGGAGAGCTTAAGTTTGAATTATATCTTTGTTTACATCGTTACAGTGATGAGACCTCCCCAGATGACCTTGGTCCTGACAAATGCCAGATTTTCTATTTCATTCATTTTCTGCTCCTCTCCTTCCTCACACCGCATTAATTATTCCTTTCCACATCAATTTCAGTCGTTTCTTCACTCCCACTCTGGACCTGGTTGAACCTCTAACATTTGTCGAGATCAACAGAATGACAGACGAATGTGCTGAGAGATATAGGATCATTAGACGTCTAAAACAAGACTTAATAATCAATAATAAGAATGGAGAGGCTGGGTTTGGAGGGAGAATGCGTCAACTGACAGATGGGATAAAATATGTATGCATGGAGGAAGAACAATATGGCTCCACAGGGATCTGGTCCCAACAGTGGCTGCTAGCCTCATTAATCAGGAACGGTCAAGGGTTGGCATGTTAGCCATCACAAGCTGTGAAAGGCCAGAGTAGATGGCACAGCTACAGCACAGAGTGAGACAGTGAGGCATGCAGCAGAGAGATTACAGCACCCCTCCTCTGCACCATCATCAATACATGAAGCACGAAGGAGCCCAACGTCGCCACAATGAAAACAAACCACAAAATCCAAGAAACTGGACTAAAGTTCCTACTAATATATACTACAGTACAGTTGAAACCAAAGGTTTATATACACCAAACAAAAAGACGTAGATTTTTTTATGTTTCCATTGACCATGTAACTGTGCAGTTTGACATTTCAGAAAAGAAATGTTTGTTTGGGTGATGTTTTTTTATTTTTTATTTTTTTGCCTGTTTTGAAATTGGCTTATCTCACAAAACTGTAATGGAAACAATTTTTCCACACGTCAAGCCAGGCCTGTCACCATAACAAATGATGCTGGACGATGAACTGTCCCAGAAGTTATTACGATAAACAATAATGCTTCATATTACTTCAGGTGATATATTACTAGAAAAGATTGTATTATTTTCAAGTAATACAATAATAATATGATAAAAAAAGAAGACATTCTCAAACATCAATAAGTCCTAATGAATATTTAATACTGGAACTGGAAGACATTTTAAATATCCAAACTAAATAAATAAAACAAACAAACAAAATAAAATCAATTATAAAGTCTCTATAGACAAAATTGTCCTTCAAAGTTAAGACCAAAGCACCAGGCAGAAAACCTTTGTCATTCAGTTGTTGGTGGGAAGAGAGAACAGAAAAAAACAAAAAATAATGCAACTGGAAATTATTGAGTATTTGAATTTAACATATTAAATTTATTGCTTATTGTGATCGGCATAAACACAAGTCACATGATCAACAGCCGAGTGTTGCTTCTGGCGTAAAACATCGTCCGATATTAGTCATTTTTTAACATATCGCATCGGTTCGATAAATAAAACCGGGCAAATATTAACAAACAATATTTATTTCCATCTTTATCATTTTTTTTCTGGAAAGGGCAGGAGGAGGTTGGTTATGTCTAGTCCAAAATACTCTTCTTGAGTTCACAAGTTACTTTTTGGAAAAATACAAGGTAATTAAAGAGTACTTTCTACAACACATAGCATACATTAAACAAAACAACAACTAAGTTTTGCATTTCCAAAACTTTCTGAAAGTTCTAACTTAGTTCGCCTGAAACTTCAGCATTTTATGAGAAAAAAATGTGCAACATTGTTTATTCTATTTACCCTTCAGGTATGGTTTATTTATCTGATAACAGGATACTTTCTGGAAATTATAAGTTACTTTTCCAGAACTGCAGAAACTTACAGATGACATCTATTCTGCTTTAAAGTTCATTTTTAATTATCATCTGGAATTACAGGTTACTTTCACACAAGCTTCAGGATGCTAACAGGTTACATGGCTAAAATGTACAGGTTTTTCTTTAAAGCTATTCATTTTATTTCATTTCCATGTTTTAATGTTTACCACAGGAGACAGTGTTGCATGCTAAAGATTAAAGAGTTTCTAGATCAGATTTATCACAGTTTCTGTCTATGTTAGAGTATAATAAGCTAGTTTAGATTTAGTTTTCTAAGTGTTACCTGCCAGTTATCACTACAATGAAGGCTAAGAACCACATACTCTGACAGACAGTCTGTTGTTTGACCTGAAGCCGACATAAAGTTGTTCTGTCTGTCTTTGAAAGTACCTCAGAGCCTACAGGATGTTCCGGCAGGTAGGTATCTAGTTCAGGAGAGGGCCTGGTGAGGGATCGTGTTGTGGGATGCTTTCCTGAATCTGATGAATGAGCAGCAGAAATGGAGCCATTAATCCAGAGACTTTAGGGAGCCGTTCCAGTGAGAAGAGAATGAGAGGAAGAGGACGAGCGGAAATCAATCTTTCTGCCTCTTTCCACTCCTCGGCCTCTGCTTTCTTATTTTTTTCCCGTTATTTTTCTTATAATCTGAAAACCTTTTCCATCTATAATTTTATTTCTTAATGCATATTGGACATTGTGCTTATTATTTTTTAGTCTTTTGTACTCTTATGTTTTGTTGTCCCTGCATCGTATTTCACAGTTTCTTCCGTTTATGTTGCTGTTGCCGTATTTTTCTCATGTTTTCTCTCATTCAGTCCAGCACCTGTAGATGGCTTGTTAGCCACATTTTCTTCTTCCTGGATCTCTTATAAAGTTACCTTGTTAAAATGTGTTTTAATGCTAAACATTAGATGCAAAATTGGGTTTTTGGAAATGAGTGGAGACTCCAGATTCTTGCAGAATAATGTGCATAGAGGGCGATAAATCTAAGACTCTGGGTTTTTCCACTAATTGGGTACAAATATGAATTCTTTAAGTTTATGTTTTAGTAAATAAGAATGTTTTCTGATATTTATCATGTCATATTTCCTAGGTAAAGACATCACAAAGTGCTTCCCAACAGGCAAAGAAACCGGAGACAGTGTAAGAAGGCAAGAGCAGGAATCATGTATTTTGTTGTCATATTTCCTAAATTTATACTTGATTTTAATAAAGTCATTTACCACCAGATTGAGTTAAGAGTCAGTTTCTTCCCAGAAACCAGGAAAATTGAAGCTTTGCAGAAAATGTACAAAAAGTAACAAAAAAAGGTCCAAATTTGGTCCAGTGAAGTCATAAAATTACTGCACTTCAGTTCTGGCTTTGCTCTCATGACTTAATTATTTAAAAATAGATTTCTAAATTATGCTTTTAAAGACAATATACTTTATCTGTCCATGGCCTCTCATGCCAGAGTGGAAACATCTTTTTTTTTATTGGCTTCTTATGCACTTGATTCGTTTTTCTGCTTTCAAAGGAGACCCAAAAGGCAAAAACCTAAAAAAATGAGAGTAGACGAAAAAAGTGTGGAGGCAGTGTCAGAGAAAACACAGAGAGAAAAGCACAGAGAGTTTCCCTCTGGGAGAAACATGGCAGGGACAAGTTTTCATTCCTGCCTGCGTCTGCTTGTGTTTGGATGTCTGATATTTTATGTTGCTGTGTACCAAAAGCGAAGGGGAAATTACTTATTACTGGAACTACTCTGGCCAATGGCTAGAAATCTAATAAACTCTGAAGATCCAAGCAAACTTCCACCGATTCAACACACACTCACGCTTCACCTGAGGCTTCACTGCTGCATCTTCAGCATTAGCTGTGCGACTCTTGATATGTTGCAAAGGCTGCACTTTTTATCTGCATCCTCCCTCCAAACCAATAACAGCCTAACCTCTATATAAACACTCACACACACACACACACGCACACACGCACACACACACACACACACACACAGACACGCTCGGGCGAGCGAGCTCTCCCGTGAAGATGACCCTCAGAGGCAAACAAGCAACATCAGAAGAACTCCTCACAGGGATTTTCTCTCTCTTGTAGGATTTACCGAGTGTGTGTGGGTGTGTGTCGGGTGTTTCACTGGTGTGTGTGGGTTGTAAGGTGGCCTATTTCTGATACTATTTCTGATTAAACCTTTATAAAATTATGCACTAATATTCTTGATCAGCACCTGACTGGAATTACTTATAAAATTTTAATTATAAATGTCATATTCGTAGATATTTAGGAATTTTAGTGGATTTTTACCCACTTTTATTACAACCCCAAAACTTTTAATACATTTTATCAGGATTTTATGTAATGGACCAACTACTAGTCCTACTAGTGAGTATTAGTATTGAATATTAGCTTCAAACTAAAAGTTTCATTTAAAACTAAATATTCAGTGAAGGGTTTAACTATTTAGCTAATCTGAAGATTGAATTGCCAATAACCAGAAGTGGACTACCACAATAAGAGTTGTAACTGATTTGTTTCAATTGTTGCTCGTGATTCCTCGTCTTTATTCTTTCTTCTCCTTTCAATGTGAACAAAATTTCAACTTAAAACCGAAAACGAGTCGTTTTAATTTTAGTACAGATGTTTACTAATGGATCTACATTAACAGTGACTAGATCACCAGCAGGAGTTTATTTAGAGGACCAAAAGTCAGAGAAATTTCCTCTCCTGGTTATCGAAATTGAATTTGTATAATTTGTTTATCTCAGAGCTAAATATTTAGCTTCCTAACAAAATATTTAAGATGAGATAAAAAATTTGCTTGCAAGTTAAAGATTTAGTTTGTATCCATTTCTTTTATCTTACTAACTAAATATTTAGTTTCAAACTAAATATTTAGCTCGCTAACTAAATAAGTAGTTCAGAAGTAAATATTTAACCTGCTAACTAAATATTCAAGTTGAAGCTAAACATTTAGCTTGTTAACTAAGTATCTCAGAGTTAAATATTTAGTTTCTAAACTAAATGTTTAGTTTGCTAATTAATCCCAATGTTTTCTCTCTTACACCAGGCTAAATAATCCAGATTATTTCTGGTAATTCTTTACTGTAACTTTATGATCAAATCAAGTCTGAGCAGCTTCCCTGTCCTGGGACTTTGGCATTTTTAAGTCTGGGCTCTTCTGCTTCAATTGGTTTTGGTTACTTTTATGAATGAATGCCGACTGCCGACACAATATCATGCAGAAGCCGTCCAGGAATGTATGGCAAGCTGATTTAACATTTAACAAAAAAAAAAAAAAAACATATTTAATTTTGTATTTTAAACGTAATATCTGATAAAAATCATTTATTTCAGTGATAATTTAATTTCATTATTTTTTCTATATAGGAAGAGTGAGTCTGTATCAAGGTGCAAATGACAGTCGATGTGCACTTGTTTGATATTCTTATAGTTTTTCTCATCTACAACAGGCTTCTTCATATAAAAGGCCTCTGAGACAGATTACATCTCAGACAGAAAAAGATATTCCTTCATATTCAAAGCATGTCAGGACACTCATCAGTAACAAAAGGAACCACAGTACCTACACAGTTATCAGCCTTCTAATCATGACAGCTTTAAGACTCAATAAACCGGTTCATCGCTCCGACGCACAGACTCATTCTTTAATGCTTCCGCTTATCAGATGCGTATCTCTACACGTGTACCGTCAGATGTAGAGATTTAAAGCAGAACACAAGCAATCCAACACAATAAGACCCACACAGAAAGGCAGCAGCAGACAAAGCGACCCCCCACAGCTTCACGTCTCAGATAAATTGGATTAAATCGAGTCGGAGCAGATGCCTTTTAGTGGATTTTAATTACACCTCCCAGCATGGAGTCAACGACTGATAGTTAAACCATTACTTGGAGCGTCTGAATTAAACTTTGGAGCCAAGAAAGCTTGTTGTAAAACACAGTTTGAATCCATGATAAAGATTTTCCTGATCTCTAAAGTTAACCAGTGCAGTTTGTATCGACCTTTCACATGAAAATGATCCTTTTTTAAACCATTAATGCAAGAATGAACATAGAAGCTACAAATATGAGGCAAAACTAAAACAAAAACCAACTGAACTCCATGCAGTTAGAAAAGTATTAGATGGAGAAATTCCTCAACAGATTACAAGGATTCTATTGTTGAGAGAAATTTTACTTAATAGATTTAGCTGGCCCAAAGCAGAGGTCCAATCACAAGAAAACAGCACCAATGATGCAAAACACTCGTTAATGTCTGACGGTTCGGATAACTCCCTCTGTACTGCATCTGATCCTAGTTTTTCTGTTCCATAACCTCAAAATAATGTTTAATATTTACATATTTTTAAAAAAATGTTGGCCTAAAACAACCCCTATGTAAAGGTAGTACTGTCGTAAAACTGTTGCGCATTGTTACAGGGGTTTTTCGTCACAACATGCAAACTTTCCCATTCATTCTGAGAGCTGAAGTTCCACATGACGTTGCTTATTTGCTGCTTTTTAAAGCAGTGTAAAGGAAAGGGAAGATGCACTGCACACTGGCTTCTCCAGGCTGTGAAGTATCAGATGCAGGTGATCGGTTTTTGTGATTGGCAACAAAAGACACCATACACTTTTTCACGGAAATCAGCAGGTTATGATTGGTGGTCGATGGATTGACACCTTTAATACACACGCACATATTTTTTATTGTCAAGCAGAAGACGGAAGCCTAATCTGCCTGATAATTACTTCTCAATCTCTAACTCATACACTGCTTTATTAATCTAAAGTTGAACGGAAAAGCCTCATAGCATGCTGCAGCATCCTATGTTGCTGCGACTGCAATCCGTCAGCGGGACAGACACAGAATGAATGTATATTGTGTTATCAAGCCACAGGAAGAGGAATGCTTGGAGCCAAAACTACGCAGTAATGTGATTCAAAATGGAGCAGAAAGGAAATCTATTTCAAATCCAGCTTTATTAATACCATTGCTGCCTACAGGCAGGGAAAGGGACAATTGAGTTGTGGAAATCTGCAGGAAAATGCGGCTCAGAGATGGTGTGTTAAACAGCAAGAAATGAGAAAGAAAGAAGCAAAAATACAATTTAGGAAAAAGACAATAAATTACAAAAAGGAAACGCAAATGAAGAAATGAAAAAGATGTTTAGTCAAAGACGGAGTTCATAAAATAGGGTTCAGAGTCGGGGACAGAATCAGGGAGCTGTAGGGAAGGGTTTAAAGCAGTGACATAACAAGCCAATTGATAGCAAGGCCTGGGGTTAAACACCCAAAGCTAGCTACTAATTGGCTGAGAATGACGGAGTGACAGGCACAGAGATGCAGGGTGTGACCTGGAAGGAGATCTGCAGACAGAACGGAGGGGGTTAATGAATTCCTCTTCATAATAAAACAGAAAAAGTCATCGGCTGGGAAAAGATGGGAGACGCTGGAGGCCCCAGAAGAAGACGATGAATACAGCTGCTCGTTACAATAATGTCACTCAATTATATCTCTAACAGCCGGGATGGATTACAAAAGAAAACGTCTTCTACATTAACTCGAGGGAGTTTGATACGCTGCGTGATGATACCTCAGGTGTTTTACCTCGTCTTTGAAGACAGATCTGTATTTCAAAACCTTTCCCCTTGATCGCTCAAAGAGGGATCCCTCACAGGGTTTCCTTTTTAATATTCTGCTCTACAAAACTTATCAGGATTCCCTGATGGTCGTTTGTTCTGTCTCTCTACGGGAGCCGTGCCATCCAATCAGCTGCCAGAGTCGCAAGTCTAAATCTTTAGATAACCATGAAAGTCTTCATGAAAACCAAATGTTTTTAGACACAGTTTCCTTAGCAGCACAATGTCTTTAATAAGAAAATGTGTTGCACATGATGACAAATTCATCACCTGCTTCTTTCACAGAAGTTCCAGGAAATTCATGGTCTCTAGTGAAACTCTGGAAAATTGGCATAATCTCTATTTAATCACCTTGATTTAGCTCCACTGGTGGTGTAGTTAAAGTCCTATTCAGACCTGCTCCGACATAAAACCTCTGATCAAATCTGGTCTAACGCTTGTTAGCAGTAAATTAGCATTTAAAAAAGCTGCAGAATTACTAGTTGTTAGTCTCAAAATGTAAAAAATAAAATCAAGTTATAATGTGAGGACCATTTGGATCGCTATATGACCAGATATAAAAGTATAATCAAACTGCATATTGGAACTTCAATGCACACCACATTGTAAAATGCTCTAATCTGTCCAAACCAAAGTCTAATGCTAATCTTTCTTCTTATATAACACATATTCCTGGACGTTAAATTACTATTAATTTATGAGATTTTTGAAATTTTATTTATAAAGTACTTAACAAGTTTATTCAGTTTTTGGTATTTGGATAAATTCCAGTTATTTCCATTAATTAAGAACCTTTCCAAGCATTAAAGTCTATATCTGAGTCCAACACTGCAAGGAACTCAATATAACAAACAAAACTATCCCAAAGTTTGGAAAACAAAACCAGAGATATTTTGAGTCATGACTTACGTTTTACTCATCTCCAGAACATTTTGTTTTCCATTATGTGTCACATTTAAACCAAATGTTATGCATGTGGCAGAAGACAGAAAGTACTTAAAGGATGAATGCGACACGCTTCAACCATAACCTTTATGAGAGAGAACTGTAGATAACATCTACATCCATCAGACTTTTAAAAACTTCCAAGCATTCTGCACCATATGCTAATTCCAAATTATGTTGCTGATAAATGAATATGGGGTGTTTATATTATTGAAACGCCTTCCTGCAGCAGCGGGCGAGTTTTCATAAGAGCTCCATAAAGCTTTTATCAGCATGGCTTTTATCCCAGTGGAAAAGTCGGGCCCCCATCCATTGCTGTGGCCGCAGAAAGAATGGCAAAGACTCAATTTATCCGTCACCAATCTCAAATAGGAGACAACAAACAAAACAAAAAAACGTAGGAAGATTGAGTTTTGAGCTGGGAAAGAACTCAGCTGGCGGATTTTAAATTTGTGCATTCATTTCTTCCAGTTCATTTGAAAAGGTGCTTTACTGGCGAGGAAGAAAGAAGTACTTAATGCCAGAGCAAACACAATATGAGCAGACACAGAGAGCAGTGACTGCAATGAGCCAGTAATAATGTCAATTTTTCCCCGTGTCTATGTATTACTCTACTTATCTTCCTGCATTTCTTTTCATCTCCAGTCCTGTTTTCCTTCTCATTCAGACGCAGTTCATATATTTCACATTTCTTGTTTCTTTTCAGTTTTTGTCTCACCTGTTTCTATCTACATGGATGCCCCAGTTTAATCTCTGTCTAAACACAGCCAAACCCTTTAATTTTCCTCATTTTGTTCTTCTCCATCAGATCCTGTTCGTGTTTCCTGCTAATCTGCCTCCAGCCTTCCTCCCTCCTCTTCATCAGTAGTTAGGAACTAGACAAAGAATAGAGTTCCCTGAAGTCTGCTGGTGACTCCTAATGAGCCCAGAAACATAAACCCACACAGAGACTGACAGGTAAGCATTGATGCACTGATTTTAAAACCAGGTTACAAACAAAATGTGACCCAATTTCCAACACACATACAGTCTGTCCATTATTGGCGCTCATTGTCTGATCCTGCAGGTTAAATTCATCCATCTGCACCTCACTGGTAAACGACAGGATGAAAGTGCAGCTCTGGAAGAAATTAAGAGCTCACTGCACTGAACCCCATTCAAAACCAAATATTGATTTATGAACTCTTCCTGAGGTAAAGCATTACTATAGTGTTTCTAAATGAATATGAGCTTGCTTTCTTTGCATGCAGGAGGGCTGAAAGCACTGAGTTTTTTCATTATTTTTGACCATTTCTCATTTTCTGCAAATAAATAAATAAATTTTTGCTTGTAATTTTGGAGACATATTGTCAGTAGTTTATAGAATAAAAGAACAATGTTCATTTTACTCAAACATATATCTATAAAAAGTAAAATCAGAGAAACTGATCATTTTAAGTGGTCTCTTAATTTTCTCCAGAATCTCCTCATAAAGGTTTCATCATGAGGAGAAATGTTCATTTTCGTCTTGAAATATATATATATATATATAATAAATATTAATTATTGCTGTCGTTTCCAAACCTTTTACTGAGGGCCAAAATCCATAAGTTGAAAGGGGGCCAATATTTTATTTTTTCCCTCCGAACTAAAGATCCAATCATATGTGGTGATTTTTTTTTTCTCTTTTTCCTATACAACAATAAATTAAACATATCTTGTTTGCCTTAATGTTTACAGTTCTAACATTGTTTAGGCTAGTTTTCTTCTATTTTGTTGGTCTCTAAAAGGATTTTAGTTTATTCCCTGCAGCAGGTATCTGAATTTTACTGTACTTAGCAAAGTACATTGGATGGATGTAACCAACTTTGTTTTGAGTAAAATGTTGTTGGATGTTTGTGGCACCACTTACTGTGAAATAAAACTAAAGCAAAACAATGACTAATAAAAGAAAAAACTCTTAGTTTTGTACTTAATATTTTCTGTTTAGGAGAATAAAAAACTCACAACGGAAAATCTCTTTGTAAAAAGATTATAAAAAGAGCCAAATGTTTACCTTCCTTGAACCACACAAAATTATTCCTGAAGCCAACAATGCAATGACTTTTGGAAAACCCAGATTTTGACTATTTGGTCCAAATTTCAAGCCTAGTTTAAAGATTGAAGTGAAACTAATGACTAATCTGTGTTAATTATTCTCCTCATACTATGCATTAATATTTTTTCCGTTTGCGTGTTTTTGATTTTACTTACACAAAACAACAAGAGTTTTAATTCTTTCCTTTCCAACACATCAATTCCTTTGAAGGCCTTGCCCTTCAATAAACCATCATTTCAGGTGAAGGATGAAGAGAAACAGGAGAAAGCATGGAAGACAAACCAAACCACTCCTCCTCATGTGTCTTGAAAAGGTCAGCCTGTTGGTCAGAACAACACAGAGACCCAAGGGAAGAGTCTGGAGTGTATCACAGTCGACACGATCCAAGAATCGGATGTACAGACACCCAGGAGACTGCAGTTCCTCGTATTCTGAGGACAGTTGAGACCGCAGGTACAGCAGAGGCTCAGACAGCATCCGGGTTCGCATTTAGAGAAGTATTTATCAAATTATATGGATGAGATGTCAAATATATCTTCTTTAATCAGTTTAACTAATTCAGGGCATTTCCTGAAGCAAAGGCTGATTCATTTTACCTCTGAATGGGCAACTTAGGCTTTACGTTTTATAAGAATGAAATGAGTCTGTGCTGCTAACATCCTGCTGAATCTAAAAACTGTGGCTACATTCCAATTTAAAGAGCAAAAGCTATGCATTCACCATCAACTTCAACACTGATGGAAAAACGTTCAAACCAGGGGAACCTGGTTTGCCAGAAATATAGAACAAGGTTTGGGAAAAGATTTTCTTCTTAAGTATTAAAAGATGAAGCTTTTTTGCGTCTTCGTTTCTTCAATTCAATTCAAAAATACTTTATTTATCCCTGTTGTAATTCATATAATTAAAGTATCTTCGCAGGCAGTGATACTGTGGGCAGGAAGGATCTCCAGTAGCAGTCAGTCTCGCAACATATCTAAAGAGGCCTCTGACTGAAGACTGTTGACACTGTCCTGAATTGCTAATAGCTTGATATTCCATGGTAATATTTCCATCAGTTGCTGGAAGGCGATGCTAATCCACCTCTTTTGTTTTTGCCGCTCCAACATTTAGAGATGTTGTAGTCAAGGATACAATCCTTGCTCACAATTATGATGGATGCTGAGAAGAGATGATCTGAACTCCATCCTTCTCTGCTCTTAAGTTCTGCTCTGCATCCATAAAACCTCCTTTTCAACTCCTCTTGGACTTGAGGTCATAGTTTTGAGATGCTAATCAGCTGCTCCTAGTTCTGGAAACAAACAATGCTTTGTTGCCACAGTTACACATCATAACAACTATAAGCTGCAAGTGTAAAAAAGTGAGAGCAAAAATGCTTCTGGCAGATTCCACAGAGAATAACATCCAAAACATGCAATTACAGAAATAATGAAGAAGAAAAAAATCTGAACAAACATAACAGAGTGGCAGCGCAATTCTAGATTATCCGAGGAAAGCTTGGATGTAAAAAACAAAGAAACAGTTGCAGACTCAAGACTTTCACCCAGCTCAACTCAGTTTGATGCTTTGA
This sequence comes from Gambusia affinis, assembly GCF_019740435.1. Lineage (NCBI taxonomy): Eukaryota > Metazoa > Chordata > Actinopteri > Cyprinodontiformes > Poeciliidae > Gambusia > Gambusia affinis. The sequence continues at coordinate 28,737,817 of NC_057874.1, read as the reverse complement.
AAAGTGCAAAGCACAGCTAAGCTTGCATACACAGACGCAAAACAATGTTTACGGTGAAACTGCGAGAAACGGAGGACAGAAGAGGGCAGGATGATTGGAGTACACACTCAAACAAACACACAGGAAGCCAGTAAATCGCCAGTAATCAACACCGACTTCACAAACAACAAACACTCCTTCATGTAGATTTCTAGGCTGCTATTATCAACCCTTCTGATGCGACACGGGTGCTGAGAAAGAAATCAGCCTTTAGCCTTTGAACAAATCAAACACACAGAAAAACTGGAGTTGTGTAACTTTGTGTCTCGGGAGAAAGCAGGATGAAAATCACTTCGCAGAGCCGGATTCCAACTCTCAGGATCAGACGAGCGACCGACTCCAGCTCAGTGTTTGCACAACGACGTGTGTGCGCTGGCAAACCCCTGTTGAGCACACATTTATTAACCCGGAGACTGAAGCTGTGGGCGTTCGAGGACACAACAGAAACCAAATCATTTTTCTCCATTATTTTGATGTGCTTCTTATAGCCAGCTGTAATATACTGCAAACGACTTTGGCAATATAGCTAATTTGTTGGACAGTCATACAGATAAATCACGGTGTGGGAGAGCATTCTCGGTGGCGCGGAGAACAATCACAGGATGGAGAACAGTGGAACCACTTCAAACTTCATTCCAGTGATCCAGATTTAATATTAGACTTTATTTAAGTGGAAAGAGAGAAACCTAAAGAAACCTGAACATAGAAAAGGACGAGAGAAGAGGTCTCAAATAAAACAAATCATTAAACATAAAATTACATTTCCTCTGGGACATTTACCCAGTGCAGTGCACTGCAAAAACAAAATCTGACTGTGCTTTCTTATGCTAGTTTCTAATGCAAATATCTAAGTACATTTCCTATAAGACAAAACTAACTAATAAGTAACTTTTCAACAAGATATAGGAGCTTGTTTTAAGTCAAAAAATCCTTAATAATTATATAAAAGTACTTTTTTCATTGGGATTATTTCACTTATAAAATGGCAAAGATGTTTTGTTATTAGTAAAATAATCTGACAACTTTTTTAAAATCAAATTTAAGAAATTATTTACTTAAAACCAGCTCCTATAAATTGCTGAAAAGTTAGTGGTAAGCTAGTTTTGTCTCATTTCAAGTGTATTATGAAATGTGCACCAGAAACTAGACAATAATGATTGGTACAATTTTTAATTTTTGCAGAGTGGAGCACAAACTTTACACCACAAAAAGTATTTTTTTGTTCTAATAACATTTTTAAAACAAACGTTTAGTGCCTTTTTTATTTTAGCTACAGATAAAATTTAGCTACAAATATTTTGTTATTTGTAGAAAACAAAATAAAAATGCTGAAAAATTGTCAATCTGCATCAACCATTTATGCATGCAAGCTAGGTTTGCTCCCAAAATCCTTCAGAGTGTCACTTTGATCACGCCTGACCTGGTTTAAGTCTAAAACATTTACATCTGGGCATCTATGGATGATATACCACACATTTTTGGGGAAAATAGTAATCTTACACTACTATTTACTCAGAATTATGACGAGGGAATAACCTTATAGCCTGATGTAAAGCTCAAAAAAGTTTATTTTACATGTTACTGCCCCTTTAAGACTGTACACTGCTGCTGAAATGCCCTCAATATCTCCTTTGCAAAGAAGAAAATATACTTCTGATCTATTTCTCTCCTTGCAGCTATTTTCCCTGCCTTCTTTTCTCCCCCCACCTGCTGGGATTTCCAAGTATGATCCTGACCAGGACTTGAACATGCAGGTTCACACAGGCAGGTTCAGAGACAGCTGTCTGTATTATGTACACAGACCGCTAATGCCGGAGTCGCAGAATTAAAGCAGCTTGAAATGGCCAATAATAGGTTAACTCTATGCACCAATTTTGGCGAGCCGGGATTTCTTTCATTCCTTTTTTATTAAATTCGAGGCCCGAGGGAGAATCTGTAATAGGATAAGAAAGAGAGAAGGATGCCTCATGGTGGTCCATAGATCAATCACTTGACTGGTTGGAGAAAAGAAGAGAGGAGAAAATCCTTTCTGCTAAAACTTACAAAAAAAATTGAACAAATTTGTATTAAAATGACAAGATGAATGGATTTTACCTCAGCATGAACTGGCTATATTTTACCAACTCTGATTTTTACAGTTTAAATATGTAGTTAAAGGCATATTACATGTTATTGTTTACATCTGTAAATTTTACCCATGTGCTAAACGCTGGAGGGAATAAAGATGATTCTTGTTCTTGCCATCCATCGCTGTGCTGCTGCAGTAGAACAATTTCATTAACAAAACGAAACCTGGAGATGTAGGTGTTAATAATTTAGTGCACTGGGCCACAAAAAGGGAAAACAACATGGAAAAAATCTATGAATTACAATTCAAAGCCACTCGTATTCTTCGTTTGTCGTATTATATGCTAAACCCGTTGTCATAACAACTGACTGAGAACTCCATTAATGTACCTGGATTCAAAACTAAAAAACATGCAAACATTTCCCACACAAAGAACAAAACATTCAGTTTGTTGAACTTTTATATTTTCAGGCTTGATGTTTATTTTGAGATTATTAATAAGTGATCACTGCAGTAGATTAGCTACAGCTGGTTGATTAACTCATTCAAACAGAGAATTGGTGTTTATGTTGCCTTTTTCTATTGATTTTGAACTGAACAGAAACAAACCAAATTCCACATCTCATCTACATGTTATGGTTGTCAAAGTCAAGCTAGCATAACTGAACTACTTCCCTCTCTCAATCAAATTTTTTTTTTACTTTAAACTTGTTAGCTCGTTGTCTTACTGTTGACAATTAGAAGCAAAGCACCGCGTCCCTTTTTCTTTCATATAACACCAATATATTTAAGATTCAGCACGTTATATTCATAACTTAACAGCTAAAACCGATGCTAGTCATCGTTAGCCAGCAGCTTTTTGCCCTCCAGCACGAAGCTGGGGGCGGGATCTTGTGCTCATGACGTTACTCTGCAACAGGTCTAAAGGACTTGACAGAACTAAAAACTGCTCATGTTGTTCTTGCTCAGTTTTCTTGCATTTTGTGTGAAAATATCTCAACCACAAACTGAGGCAAAGAAGAGAAGGAATTAACATTTAAGATATTTTGTTCTTTCTACCTTTTTTTCACTTTACATCACTTTTCAGTAAAGCAATTGCTTATCAGTGACAGTTCAAATTAGAAACAGCTCATGCGAAATTGCAAGACAATGGAAAGTGACCAGAGGTTTCACTACAATAGAATAACCATTACTATATATAAATAGATATATCTATCCATCTATCAATCAAAAGATATATCTATATCTCTTTCTCTCTCTCTGTATGTATATATATATATATATATTAGGGGTTGAACCAATTAGTTGACTAGTCGACTAGTCGACTCTAGGACATCTCGCGTGTTTTTACATTTCATGTCGACTAGTCGCAGTCATGTGATTGCCGGTGGTGACAGCCTGTGCTGATCTGACAGCACAGTAAACGTCACAAGACACAAGAAAAATAAGTTAATACATTAGTTTAAATGATATGTAGATGGATGCATATTTGTGGTTTTACAGTGTTTTTAAAAGGAGATGGAGTTGCAGCTGCAGTCAACTACAAAACACGAGCCGCCTAAAAGCCCCTTCCCGCTAAGGATGTCACTTAGCGGCTCGCGAATGTCTTTGTCACAACGATCTAACTAATACATTATGATGTTATGTTGCTGATTAAATAAAGATCTGTGGTAATGCCATCTAAAAGATGTGTGTTTCCTTTTGAATGTTGGTTTCCCAGCAACTTATTATTTATCATAAACTATCCCGATGTTTTGTTGTTTCACTTGTTGCTGTTCTGTGTAAATGCCGTATTTTTCCGTGAAAACGGGTAATAAAGCCTGTACGTTACTCCAAAGCTTTGCGTCTTGCGTTGCTATGACATCACAACGACTAGTCAACTCGACATCGACTCGACTTTTATCATGTTGACGTTGACTAGAAAATATCTTAAATCGTTCAATCTGCTGAGTCAGCAGAGCTTCCTGCCACGCATCGGGCGGAGGAGAAGCAGGTGGTTTCGCTGAATTCAGCTGTAACCAAACGGGATCCGTTCATAACAAGTTTGGCTTGTGATGTTCCAAAAGCACCATGTAGTCAGTGTGATAATTTGACTATCCAGAGATCATCAGCATCAGCCGGTGTTTAGAAAAAAAAAGTCAGACCCGACTTTGTGCAACAAACTTTTCCCCGCTGCTCACGAAGAATTATCTTTTTATTGCTCTTTTAATTCTCCATAATAGACTTAGTAAAAGCAGGAGAAGGGGAGTGTGTGTGTGTTGGGGGCAAGGGGGGGTCAATATTTTCCGTGAAAATAGCTAATAAAGCCTCCAAGTAGTTGTGAAGGGTTTTTGCGCTTATGTAGCGTAGTTGAATCTGCGTTGTGTCTTTTTGAGAAATAATAGCCGGACAACAGCTGATCTGATGGTACTTTTAATGCTCCTGCATTCAAATAGAAAATAGTATTTCAGAACAGGCTTTGTTGTCACAGTGCTCCACAGCGCCTTCTCCCACGGAATCTGAACAGAAAGAGCGCGCGTGTGCGACTTGTGTAAAATAACACATTTACCTTACAAAATAAAATTAATTGCAACAATAATTAATAACTAAGCCCAAACATGAGCATAATAATCCAAAACAGTACATGAATAAAAAGATAAAAATAAAATAAAATAACCAAAAATAATGAAACATCACATACCTGCATTCAAATAGAAAATAGTATTTCAGAACAGGCTTTGTTGTCACAGTGCTCCACAGCGCCTGTTTAACCATGAACAATACTATTTTCAGCACATGGATGTAGCATTTTCATTAGCAATGTTTCATTAGCATAAACGCATCAAAATAGCTGCTAACGCAATTCTATAAGCGTTTAACAGAATTCAACTGTTCCAAAGCACATTATTTTACAAGAACAAAAATCAAATTGTCAATTATTATCCTTAAAACATTGATCAAACACAGAAAACAAAACTTCATACCTTCTCCCACGGAATCTGAACAGAAAGAGCGCGACCGAGAGCGTGGGAAAACCCTTAACAGATCATAATGGTATGACCCGTTAACTTGTCTTTTAAAATCCCGAACTAACACTCAAAACAATAATTTATGAACTCCATATGTTCAACAGTAAAGATGATAATTTGCATTTTCATCTGCAACACATTAAATTTTAATAAAAATAATAATTCTGCAACAGGAAGTTACCTGCTGTTCCGCAATGGATTTGCCGACTTTTCAAAATAAAAGCTAGACGTGCTCATATAATTTCCTAACGGAATAGCTTCTCTTTTTACAATCTAGTGTAATAACATCACACTGCTACACTTACGTCACTATGACGTCACCGCGACTAGTCAACATCGACTCGACTATTATCATGATGTAGTCGACCTTAAAAAAAATGTAGTCGTTCAACCCCTAATATATATATATATATATATATATATAGAGAGAGAGAGAGATCTATATATATATAGATATAGATCTATATATATATAGATCTATATCTATATATATATATATTTATATATATATATATACATATATATATATATTCAGTACAGACCAAACGTTTGGACATAACTGTGTGTCCAAACGTTTGGTCTGTTCTGTATATAGATAGATCTATCTTTATATGTGATACTTTTCTATAAATTTACTATTTGTTTAAGATCTGAGTTTAATTAATCCCAATATTAGTTGTGCAACAAATTACATCATTATTGATATTAATAATTTCAGAACAAGGTAGTATAAAAATATATATAATTTGATCTTTAGCAGAGAGCTAACAAGCGCTAAGGGAAAATTTTGTTTTGCAAATGTTTATAAAAACTGAACAATTTTCTGCCAGAACCAAATTAATAATGGATGAAGACAATTTATATGGCAGCAGGTACAGAAAACCAAGGTAGAAATCTATTGTTAATCAATTCATGTTAAATAAATGAAAAAAAAAATACTTATTAAACATTTCTGCCTGACTCAGTTTGAGTCAGGCAGAACTGATCTAATCGTTCCCATAGCAACGATCAGAAGCAGGACCCTGGCCCAGAACCACAGTGACCTCGCTTTGACTGCTTGAATCTCAACACATCAGTTAGAATCCAAACGCTTCAGTGAGATTTGGATTTTGTGTCTAGTGAAGATTTTTGAGTTTCCAAGATGCCATACCCTTTCATTTTGCAACTCGGTTTTGGACTTGGATATCTGGCAACAAAAGGGATGAGGAAGGTTTTCAAAAATTTCTTTCCTGGAAACGACTCAGACGAAAGTTTGAGTCGTTTCTCAAACTCCCAGGATGTTGAGAGAGATTTGTTTTGGGACGGGCTTCCATCGGTTCCCACAGATCAAACTGACTCAGCTGGGGAAGTTTCTTCTGTTGAAACTCTGAGTCGTTTCTCAACCACCCAGGATGTTGAGAGAGATTTGTTTTGGGACGGGTTTCCATCAGTTCCCAGAGATCAAGCTGACCCGGCTGGGGAAGTTTCTTCTGTCAGTCAGAAAGTTGACAGTGAAAGAACTCTCAGCAGTTCTACAAGCACAATGTCACAATGCCGTCTTGAGTGTGACAATTCAGTCATAGGGAATAATTGCTCGATTGTTTCCACAGATAAATCTGACCTGGTTGGGAAAAATTTGTCTGGGGCGGACCTCAAAGCTCGGGCTATGATTTCACCATCTCTAACATTTTCAGAGAAGACATCGATAAATGGCAAATTCTCCAGTATTTCGGAACGCAAATGTTCCCCAAACGGGGCATCAGGTTTAACACACAGGAGTAGCAATGGAGCCCCAGGCAGTAAGTCTGTTCACAAAGACAAAACTGCCCTGAACGAGGGCAGACAGGGTAGCTCAAAGTCAAAAGAAGAGGAAAGACCTACGGAACCATTTCTACAGAGTTCCCTAAAGAAAAACTACCCTGGACAGGGTAGCCCACCGCCAAAAGTACAGGAAAGACTTTCCGAACCGTCTGCACACGGTTCCCAAATGAAAAACTACCCTGGACAGGGTAGCCCACTGCCAAAAGAACAAGAAAAACTTTCGGAACCGCTTGTATCAAGTTTCCTAAAGAAAAACGACACCGAACAGGGTAGCCCACCGCCAAAAGTACAGGAAAGACTTTCCGAACCATTTGCACACAGTTCCCAAATGAAAAACTACTCTGGACAGGGTAGCCAACTGTCAAAAGAACAAGAACAACCTTTGGAACCGCTTGTATCAAGTTCCCTAAAGAAAAACTACTCTGGACAGGGTAGCCCACCATCAAAAGAACAAGAAAAACTTTCGGAACCGCTTGTACCAAATTCCCTAAAGAAAAACTACACCGAACAGGGTAGCCCACCGCCAAAAGTACAGGAAAGACTTTCGGAACCGTATTAAGTTCCTTAAAGAAAAACTACCACGGACAGGGTAGCCCATTGTCAAAAGAACAAGAAAAACTTTCAGAACCGCTTGTATTAAGTTCCTTAAAGAAAAACTACCACGGACAGGGTAGCCCATTGTCAAAAGAACAAGAAAAACTTTCAGAACTGCTTTTACAGATTTCCCAAAAGGAAAAGTACCACAGACAGGGTAGTTCACAGTCGAAAGAACAAGAAAAACTTTTGGAATCGCTTGCATCAAGTTCCCAAAAGAAAAACTACACCGAACCGGGTAGCCCACCGCCAAAAGAAGAGGAAAGACTTTCGGAACACTTTGTACACAGTTCCCAAATGAAAAACTACCCTGGACAGGGTAGCCCACCGTCAGAAGAAGAAGAAAGACTTTGGGACAGATTTTTACAAATTTCCCAAGAGAAAACCTACCCTGTACAGGGTAGCTCACCGTCAAAGGAAGAGGAAAGACTTTCACAACTGTTTGTACAGAGTACCCAAAAGAAAAACTACCCCGGACAGGGTGGCCCACCGTCAGAGGAAGAGGAAAGACTTTGGGACCAGTTTTTACAGATTTCGCAAAAGAAAAATTACCACATACAAGTTAGCTCACAGTCAGAGGAAGAGGAAAGACGTTGGGACAGATTTTTACAAATTTCCCAAAAGAAAAACTACCCCGGTCAGGGTGGCCCACCGTCAGAAGAAGAGGAAAAACTTTGGGACAAGTTTTTTGACACTGGACTACCCTGTCCAGCGTCAAAAGAAGAGGAAAGACTTTCAGAACTGTTTGTACAGAGTACCCAAAAGAAAAACTACCCCGGAAGGCATAACTTACCATCAAAAAAAGAGGAAAGACTTTATTTCCCAAAATAAAAACTACCACGGACAGGGTAGTCCAGCGTCAAAAGAAGAGGAAAAACTTTGGGACAGGTTTTTACAGATTTCCCAAAAGAAAAACTACTCCGGACAGGTTAGCTCACCATCAGAAGAAGAGGACAGACTTTCGGTACCGTTTGTACAGACTGCCCAAGAGAAAAACAACCTCAGACACGGTAGCTCACCCTCAAAAGAAGAAGAAAGACTTTGGGACAGGTTTGTACAGATTTCCCTAAAACAAACTACCCCGCTGAGGGTAGCCCACCATCAAAAGAAAAAGAAAGACTTTCGGAACCATTTGCATAGATTGCCCTAAAGACAAACTACCCCGGACGGGGTAGCCCACAGTAAAACAAAGAGGAAAAACTTTTGGACAAGATTTTACTGAGTTCCCAAAAGAAAAACTGATCCTGATTGTGAAATTTTCTATGATCAGCGCAAAGATTATTCTGAGATTACGGCTGCCGAAAAGATGGCAAAGGATAACCTCTGTAAAAGTTTCCCAACAGGTTCAGAAATTGTTGGCAGTTTTTAAAGCATTCTCAACCTGTTCTGAACAAAACGTGTACAAAAGCGAGATTCATAATGAGAAGCAAACACATGAAGAGAAACACCACACTCCACAGAAAATCCCTCTTAATGGTTTCTCCTGCCACTCCTCTTGAAAACAGCAAGGCTGGTTTTGGAGAGGAGCCAGAAACATTGAATTTTGTGAATAAACTATCAAAAGTTAATATCCTGTTAGCAGGTTTCTCTCTGGGCGCTCCGGCTTCCTGCCACAATCTAAAGTCATAACTGTTTGGTTAATTAGACTCTAAATTCTCCTTTGGTGTGAATTAAACATCAGGCTACACAGTGGATAAGTTGGTAACATTGCTGCCTTGCAGTAAGAAAGTCCTGGGTTTGAATCCCAGCCTGGTTCTGTCTGCATGGGGTTTTCTGGTTCTCCATGTCCATATGTGGGTTCTCTCCGGGCGCTCCGGCTTTCTCCCACAGCCCAATCATTAACATCATTAACAAGCAACAAAGTTCTATGTATTTTTAGTTAAAACCTACTCCTGACTGATACCTTTGCAAAGCTTTTAACCTGGGTGTGTGATATTTTTAGATAAACTTTCAGTTAAATTTAAGGAAATGTTTAATGTTATTTTTAATCTCATTTTAATGTGTGAGATACAGAAGCTGCTCATTTTAATTCTGCGCTTAGCTCAGACCGAAGCCTCAGATAATGATGACATCAGCCTGTGCCTCTGTGGCGTCTTGGAGCTGCAAACAGACGGGATTGATGGTTGAGATGAGACACAGGAGAAGCTGACTGTGTGTGATGTGAAGTATGGCTCGAAGGCCACATCTATAAACTGAGTGATTTAGACCCAACAGCTCTGCCGGATGATTTCTGATCTCACAGCTCAAATACATCAAATTGTGACCCTGTGTTCATCACTTTCTGTCAAAGAGCAGAGGCAATGTAGTGCATCAAATCAGCTGAGAGGGGAGATGTATTTGTGGACTTATCTGTGCCACAGAGATACGATCTCTTGTACTAACTAGCTTCTCTCCATCTGCTCCCTGTCTTCATCTGCCTCGCCCGTGTGAACAGCTCCTCTCTCTGTAAACTCATCATCACTTCCTCCCTTCATCACGCTCTACAAACCGTCCTCAAACTTCTCTCCCTCATTGACACAATTAAGAAGGCTCTCATTAAGCTCCAATCAACAACACTGTTAACTCTCAATCACAGAAGCAAGTCATTATCACCTTGACCTGCCACCACAAGAAACAAACCTTCTCATTATTGTCAGCATCACTGTTTGACTGTGTGCTTTATTCCCCACCATGCTATTCGTGGAGCCGCTGTGCTAATGAGAGTTCTGTGTGTGTGTGTGTGTGTGTGTGTGTGTTGGGATGACTGCAATCAGCTTATTTTGAAGAAAGGTCACTCCTCAGGAGCCGGACGGCTGCTTGGCGCCGCCTGAAAAACAATCACTGTCGCTCTGTCATTAACCTCTGTCTTCATTAGTCATCGACGTTGGTAAAGACAGCTGCTAAACTTTTACTTTCAAACACATTTTTACAAGTTGCATCATTTGCAACCTGAACCTTCAGAGCCACATAAAGACAGTTACAAAGTCGCCTTCTATAACCTGAAGAATATTTCCAGCGTTAAAGAACTAATGTTTCAGCAAGATCTAGAGAAACTCGTACATGCTTTTATCTTGAGTGGCATTGATTACTGCAACAGTCTCTAAAACCAATCCTGCAGCTGCAGATGATCCAGAACGCTGCTGCTGGTGTTCTGACTAAACCCAGGAGGACAGAGCACATCACCCAGTTCAGTTCTACAGTAAAAAAAAAGTAAAAAAATAAATAAATAAAAAAAATAAAAATGTATTATACTTGGAATAAAACAAAACTTACAAATAACTTTTCAGCAAGAACTACTGGCTTATTTTAAGTCAATAGGAAAAGTCTTGTAGTAAGTGAAATAATCTTCTAATGGAACTAGTACTTTTAAATATTAATATTAAGGATTCATCTATGTTAAACAATATTTTAACAAATATATGGTTAGTTTAAAAAACAAACAAACAATAGTTTATGTTTTTTAAGCCTTTTACGCTTTTTTACTGCACAACAGATTTCCAGCATTCAGCTCAGTGTTGCTGAGTAAATCATTAATATAGCACCATCATATTTTAATTATTGGAGCAATATTTTATTTTCTTAGATTTACAACGTCTGATCTGAATTTAATGTTACAGTGGAATGTCACTGTGCTGTCCTCGCCCTGAGTTTTCGACCTTTCAGCAGCTGGACAGCCAGGCAATAACCAAATTTCTTTCTGTTTTACTTGTTTGTTGAAGAGTGGCCTCTGACCACTGCCATCACTTTGGCCATCGTAAACTGAAACATACAAGGCTTAGTATTAGCAAACGAACATAGCAAATTAGCCATTCTTGCTGCGAGCTAAAATAAAAGCATTTTCCTAAATGACTTCAGCGTACAATTATTTACGCCACGGTTACATAAAACAAAGACAATTATTGTTTTCACAATTAACCAATACTTACGAACAAATCTTGTCTGAAACACAACGTATAAGGATAATAATAAGCTTAATCCATGAACCGTTCGGTGTTGCGTTCCACCATCTTGGATCTATTTGTTTTTTTAGCGTAACCAAAACAACATAACAAAATATCCAGCAGGGGGCGGTCTAGTGCGGTTTTCAACCTCCTGGTCCAGCTTGACTTACAAAAGGCAGCACAGTCACTACATCTGTTATTCAGACAGTGGATGGAAAAATATCACGACTTACTGAGTAAAAAGTAAGTCCACCTTTCTCCAAAGTGCTAAAAGTTTAACCCAGCTGGACTGATCAGAGATGCAGCAGAAGAGTCAAACAGCTCATTTTGCCCTTTGATCACCGACTGAGAAACCGTCGGTGTCAAAGGATCTTTAAAAATCGTCTGGAGTAGACGTCTCTTCTGCCACAAGAGAGCTTCCTTTTGGGTTTGATGGTAGGTTGTTTTGTTCGCTTTTAAAATCATCCAAACAGTTCAGGGCAGAGGTGACCCTGCGAAAAATAAAAATAAAAAAAAATTATTAAAATTCCCTTCAAATGTTTTCTCAAGGATTTCAGAGGAATGTGACACAATTTTTGTCTGATAAATATAAGTAAAGAGAAGTTCTTTGAGTTAAAATCTGGTGCTTGAGGACTACATAAAAATTTTACTTAATTATTAATTTCCTCATATTTTCATAATTCCAGTAGGACCTTCTGTTTCCTCCTGCCACAAAAAGCAAGTAAAAATGTTTAGGTCTATTAGGAATTATGATAAATAACTTACTAACTTTACATCATATGTTGAAAATGAAATCTCAGAATTAAAAAAAAGATTAAATGGCTTAAAAAATAAAAATTTTACATGACTAAATATTTTAATACTTTTTAGAGTCTGGTGTCAAACTCAAGGACCGCAGGCCAAATCCGGGCCGCCACAACTATGTCTGTGGCCCTCTACACTCTCACAGAGCAAGATAACATCGGTGAACTTAAATATTATTTTAAAAATCAAATCTGTTTTCATTTGTATATAATCAAATGATGTCATTGTGAAAGAAGCTAAAAATTGTTACATTTTAAGGCAGTCTTTAAAATCTCTTCTTCGTTGCAGGTTTCAGTTTTAAATTTATTGTTATTCTGCATCTATTCCAGATTCCAATACAAGACAAGTTCAAGCTGAAATCTGGTTCTTCTAATAATCTTTTCCTGCAGCGCACTTTTTTGCCTTCATTCATATCAGCTTAAAAAGGGTTTGTGCAAAGTTTTTTATGCAAACATGAGCCAACCTTCTTCTCTGCACAGCAACACAAAGAGAAAATTAAACTTTCACACCAGGAGAGGTGACGAAAATTGGCCCACTTTTCATCACTTGTCCAATTCAGCGCACCATGCTGTTGACTTCCCGTGTCAGAAAATGCCGCTTTCAGCTTTAATCCACTCTGTTCACCTCTGCTGCTTTTACACGAAGCGAGTCGCCAAGAAACCCAAAGTTGCTCCGAGCTTCCCTGGTCACTAAACGAGTAAAACCGTCTTCCATTTATCTGTGCTTTTATCTGTCATCCACCACCTTGAAATCTTTACTCTGTCAACCTGTTGCTAAGCTCAGGCTTTTAGACTTGCACTCGTTACACCCAGTCTCTTCCTCTGTCTGTTTTCCTACCTTCAGTTAATCGTTCTGAGGGACAAAGATGTTACAGATCTTATTTATCTTGAAATGATTTACGATTGACAAAAATCCACAGAATAATTAATTCTTAATCAACATGACAAACCTCTGAAATATACCTACTTTTAACCATGCTTACAACATTACAGACCAATTGCTGTCTATATAATATTGCATTGACAAATGTCATTACTTACCATGGTTTAATGAAGACTTTGTTTAAAAATGTGTCCCCTGTCAAAAAAAATCGCATTGCTTTATTGATATTTTAACCTCTAATATCCAGTGATGTGTTTGATGTCTATAAGGATCTATAAGGATTTCAATAAAATGTACTGAATTAGTAATATTCACACCAACCCTGTTGAATCTGCTTTAATTAAACTTTCGCTCGTTTACCCAGAAAGACCAGTTCATCTGATGTGAACCAAAAACCTGAACTCTGGTTCACCTGTAAACCTGAAGTGAAGTCTGATGTGGTTCGAACGCATATGTGAATGCCAAGTGGAGCGGAGACCGCTCAAAAAACAGAAAGCAAACTACAGCGCAAAGCATTCTAGGTAAAAACAATAAAAACAAATATGCGAGCCCAGCGCTAGCTCTGAAAGACAAAAGAGAAATCCTCCAACGGCTAAAATCTCCTTTTTGTTTACATTTCATGAATAAGGAAGCTGCGCTCAGTATCTTCTTCAGAGGTTCAGGTTTTTGTTTCATTCAGTGGTTCTTGGTGCAGCGCCCCCACAGGCAAGGAGGGGAACAGGTTGCTCAAAGAGTTTGGTTAGTTTGACAAAGTGCAGCTTGAAATGTAAGAAAAGTGGCAACTTTAGATCCCATTCTAAATGAGTTTACTGGTCTGTCAGATGTTAAAACACTCTGACTGAACTGACAACCATATTGTTTTTGCTGGTAAATCAGGTAAACCATCCCAACTGTAAAGTACGAGGGTAGCAGCATCATGTTGTGAGGCTGTTTTGCTAGAGGACATACTGGTGCACTTCATAAATTAGGTGGGATCATGAAGAAAGAACATTATAAGGAAATATTGAAGCAGCATCTAAAGACATCAGACAGGAAGTTAAAGTTTGGGGACAGATTGGCTTTCAGATGGATGATAATTTTAGCAATGTGCTAGAAAGTGGCTTAAGGACAACAAAGTCAATGTTTTGATGCCATCAAAGCCCTGATCTGAATCCTAGAGAAAATTTACATTTGAAAAGGTCTGTGAGAGTGAGGCGGCTGACAAACCTGGGCCAGTACAAACCTGGAGGAACGGGCCAGACCTCCAGTAAACTACTGTGAGCAGCTAAAGGAATGAAGCCATCTAAAATGAGAAACTTAGTCTGATTCAAAGAGATGTGACATTTTATTCAGCCTATGTAAACTTCTGATTTCAGCTGTATTATGGAAAAGCCGTCCAGAGTCTTGAATCCCCTTGGACGTGTGCTTACACCAAATTAGAGCATTGATTTTACGTCTCAGAAAAAGCAAGGCAGACAAACTCTGGCTTTCCTTAATGCTTTGTGAAACTTTTTAATTAACAGTCTTTAAGTTGCCATAATATATCGTTTTTATAAATGCTTCCAATGCAACATTAATTTATTGTTTAGCCTTTGGTGAGAAAAAAATGTGTTTAACTTCATCCTCTTTCCAGTTAACGCTGAGGAAAAATAAATCTGAGCTGATTGTTGGCCGTTCAGCCCTTCAGAGAAACACCTTGAAAATATGCAGCAATTTTTACCAGAACTTCTCGTCTCCCTCTTGTCCTCTTTGACTTCTCCCGACACAAAACAACTCACTGACTCCACTCCCGCTTTCCTGACCTCCCGCTGTGTTTACTTATGGAGAAACAAGCTTGTTGCCATGGAAACAATGCAAATCAGCCCCGACGGGCCAATTACCAAAGAGCAGGAATTAAAGTCGGACCTCTTCCGTTTAATGGGCTTCATCCCGGCTCCCATTCGGCCACGCAGGCCGTACACTTCCATCCCTCTTGACCAACTACTGCAGGTTTTAACTCAGTGAAACTGCCTCTTCCAGCGCGTGTCTTGGTATGTCTACATTTCTCTTACTGCTGATGTGTGAACACCATCCACTCAGCAGCTGTTGCGAACTTCTAACATGCCAAAGTGATTGGCTTGATTCACTGGACACAGCACAATTTCACCCAGCAGAGAAAGAGAGAGGAGGGGGGATCTAAAAGGAGAGAGTGTTTGTTGTGCATCCATCCATCATGTGCAGTAATAGATCAGGTCAATTAAAGACAAACTATGGATCTCTTTTCAGTGTCTGAGACCTTGTTATTTCTCCTCCAGAAGGACCTGGAAGTTTCATTACTGGACTCTGATTGCTGCATGTGTGTGTCTGCCGCTGTGGCTCTTTCGTCTCACATCTAAAAAATTATTCCTGAGTGTGCGGTCGTGTTTGTGTGTGTCAGCTGTGTTGTTACAGGGCTCTTATTGATGTTACAGCTTTGTGGGGAAGATAACAGGCGTTTAGATTCTGTAACGGTGTGTGTGTGTGTGCGTGTGTGTGTGTGTGCGTGTGTGTGTGTGTGTGCTCAGGGACGGCGGCGAGCCTGGCTACCTAGTGGCTGCTTACTACCTCCTACCCGGGCCTAATGAAGGAGAAATTGGATTCTGATGGCTTCACAACAAAAAGACAACCCTGCAGCATTCTGTGTGTGTGGGAATGCGAATCATTTTCTTCTAATAGAGCAAATCTTTTTCTGTTGTGCTCACCTCACTTCCTCCTCAAACTTTACATCTTTAGCAGTGTGTCACATGGCCTCCGAGGCAAGGTCTTCTTTCTTTTTGCAACCTAAATCTTTTATCTGGCATTTATAATCACATGCAAAATCACATTAATAATCACATTTTTAAAGATGTGTGCATCTATAAGCTATTTAGAGCAGAGGCATACGGAGTATTTTTGGACTGGTTTCTACTGCAAATATCTTAGTACACTTGAAATAAGACAAAGCTAACTTACAAGTATATTTTCAGCTAGATATATGTTATTTAGAGTCAATAATTCATTGACAATGGTGAAAAAGTGCTAGTTCCATTAGCAGATTATTTAACTTTCAGCATGGGAAAATTTCCTGTCATAAGTAAAATAATCTGCCAGTGAAACTGGTAGTTTTTTAAATCAATCTTCAGGAATTATTGACTTAAAACAAGCTCCTTTATCTTGTTAAGTTACTTGTAGGTGAGTTTTGTCTTCTTTTTTTCCAGTGACCCTAAACGTCTTTTGCACAAAGGCAATAGTAATTTCTATTTTCATGAATGCAAACCAACATGAGCTACACATCACATACTGTATTTAACATGCAAAGTTCAGAAGTGATTTTTACTTCCTTCATATTCTCCAAATCATGTTGGGAGTTTTTATTTTTGACAATCGAGGAAACAATCAGGTTTAATGCTGAATGTCTTTCCTTGTTGTTCTTTATGAAATCCATAAAACAACAAAAGCTACCAAGAGTAAAAACAAACCTTTTGTTAAACTCAACAGATGGGCCATACTGGACAAAACCTTAACGAAGCTTATTTTTCCTTTGTTTTTTTTTTTACTTGAGTTGATTTTGTAAGTTCCTCTGACTTGCATCAACAACTCTTTCCAACACCCCACCAAAGCCTCTCTCTCTCTCACACACCAAGTGTTACTCATCCTTCATCCTCACAGTTTTCTCAAGTGTTGATTACAACCACTACACTGCTGAGAAAGCAAAAGAAGTGAGGATAGATCTTAATGCACCGTCAGGGCACAAAAAGAGTCACCTGGGTAAAGATCAACAGTTACATGCATTTAAAGGACGTATGCTCATCTTGAGGGATTTAGTTTGTTTTTGTGAACCAATGTGTGATGTATCTTTGTGCTAAATAATCTCAGTTTCTCTAGTATTTTTAGTGTCTGGCGCTGGTTTTTAAGTAGTTCTCACTTCGTCTCTCAAACAGGCTTCACACATCTTTACTCTCCTCTGCTGCACCATGACACGCATGTAACACCAATCTCAGAATAGAGGCCTGTTACTAGGAAGAGTTTTAGAGTTGGTGGTGTATCCAGGTAGATTTTGAGTAGTGTTTGTACTCCTCTGGCCTTCTGGGAAATTTATTCTGCTGATTTTAAAAGGAAATAATATGACTGCAAAAATACAAAAACTTACCAAGTATTTTGGTCAAGTTTCTAGTGCAAATATCTTAGCAAACTTTAAATAAGATAAAACTTAGTTTGGATGTTTTTAAAAAAGTTCTTATAACAGGAAAAATGTGTTGCTATAAGTGAAATAAACTATTACTTTTCTAATCAATATTATCAAATAATTATGGATCTATTGACTAACAACAAGCTCTTATATCTTGGAAATCCAAGTTACTCGTAACTTATTTTTCTTGTTCCTAGTGTACCAAGATCTTTTAACTAGAAACTGGACCAAACATACATGCTATGGGTTTGTGTTTTTGGAGAGTGGTCACTGGATACAGTACATTTGAAACAAGACAAAACTAACTTTCAAGTAACAGAAGCTTATTTTGAGTCAACAATTCTTTAATATTGATTAATTCTAGTATATTATTTCACTTAAAAGACATTTTTCCATGTTATAAGTGAAATAATCTGGCAGTGAAACTAATACATTTTTGTCAATATTAAGGAGTTATTGACTTAAAACAAGATCCTGTATCTTCCTGAAAGATATCGGATATGTCTGATGTATCTTTGTGCTTGTGCTTTTACTTGTGAGTTACTTATTTCAAGTGTAATAAAAAATTTGTGATAGAAACAAAACAAAACAACATGGTGAGATTTTGTTTTTTGCAGTGCTGGAACATCTGAAAACATATTTTCAAACTGTTTCTCTCCGACCTTTTCAACCTCCGTTTGAAGCTGGATTTGGCCCTCAGAGCTCTGAACTGAAGAGCCGCCACAGGTTGAGTTTGGACTAATAAACAGCCTCAGGAGAACATGCACACACATAAAACAGAGGCCATTACGCAGAGGTTAGATGCTCTGCTCAAGGGCATCTCAGCAGCTGATAATGAGGAACGGTGGAGCGCGTGCCATCAGTCTGCTGTTGCTGTATTTCCATGGCGATTCAGAGGTGATCTGGTATTCACCGCCTGTCCCATGTCTCATTGATTTGATTGATCTCATGATGAGAAAATGAGAACCTGAACATGAAAACAAGCCAACACACATATTTTATATTCCAGCAGTGAGTTTAACTTTGAAAAACCTTTGATTTGTAGATGAAGACCAACCTGTTTCCAGGAAGTTTAAAACATAAGAAGCATGCAGAAATGTATTAATCTGGACAAATACAGAACCAAGAGGAAAGCAGGATGAGTAATCAAATGTCTTGGTTCTATGTTGTAGTGATGTGTGGATCAATACTGAAATATCGATACTTCTGATGCCAAACCTTTATGATCTAAGATCAATTCTCAAATCCAAGTATCAATACTCTCCATATTTCACTCATTTGAGACATTGTATCTTAACAAGAGCATGTTAGAAAGTATGAATTGGTACCAAACAGAACCAAAGACCAAAGGCCTGGTAAGTGTCTCCTGACTACCTGGCCCAGGACAGCAGGACAGTCATTGCATTCTGTAATTAAAGCCATTCAGCTTTCAGAATTACAGTTGGACCCAAGCAGTGTGAACGTTTTACAAAGTTTTCTGAATGAATCAGCAGAGCTTCAGACAGAAAAATCATTACTTTTTCTCATTTCTCCCCCTGAGTCTGAATGTCAGCCACGTCGGCACAAGAGCTGAATCAATAAATAGAGCTGTGGTGTCTGATCAGTGTTGGAAAAATATCTTCTAGTTAACTGATGGCAGCCAGAACTCTCAACCAGACGCCAACACTAAAAAAACAAAACATAGTGGAAGCTCTTTTCTCTTGTAAAATGCAAAAACACAGAAAATTACAAATAATTTTGGTCCAGTTTCTATTGCAAATATCTTAGTACACTTGAAATAAGAAAAAAATAAGTTAAAAGTAACTTTTCTGCAAGAGATAGAAGCTTGTTTTAAGCCAATAATTCCTTAATATTAATTTAATAAATAAGTAGTTCAACTGGCAGGTAATATTATTTCCATGCTATATGAGAAATAACAAGAACTTTTTATTAGACTTCAGTAATTAAAACAAACCAGTAAAAATTGCTAAAAAAGGTATGTGTTTTAGTTGCACTTGAAACAAAAACAATTGTTTTAGTTATACTTTCTTTGTTTTTACAAATATAATTTCTTCTGCTTTTTATTTGACCCACTCAATAGTAAACTAAATGTGCTAGATTTTATTAAAACTAACAAAATAGGGCTTTCTAGAAGCTGGATTTGTAAAATGTTGTCGATCCAAAGCATTTAAAGGGTTTTTGACAACTGTGTTTTGGCTTTATTGGTAGCTTGATTGTCATATTAAGGAATTATGGACTAAAACTAAGATCCTACATATTGCTGAAAATAGGTTTATCTTATTTCAAGTCAACTAAAGTATCTGCACTTGAAACAGGAAAACAAAACATTCTGCACTAACAGCACTAACAGTAATTGAACCCAGAAGGTCCAGAAAATGACTATCAATCTGCGCCCTGCATTAAGAAAGTAAATTGAGAAGATTTGAATTTCCCCAGCTCCTGAGAAATCAGATGTGACAGAAGACAAATGGATGATGTTGTCTGGAGAGTCTAAATCTAACAAAGGAAGTATTTTCTGCTGTTTTAGAAGGAGTTTATGAACGAGGCACAGCTGTGCTTTTCTAATTTCATTCCAGGATTGCTTTGTATTCACCTGAAGTGGCACCGTCTGTGTGTGCAGACACAAGGATTCACATCTGCAATAACTCAAGACTAAAGAATATACTGGAAGAACATAAATAAGGCCATCTTTGGGAATACACAATGCTCTCTGACATTGGCTAAACCTGAAAAATATGATTCACATTCTGGAAACTGCAGACGTGGGTCAATAAAAATTGTTCAAAACATAAGATAATGGATGTTTGAAGCAGAACTGTGGGGTTTAGTCAAAGTGCAGTTCATGGTTTACCACACATTGTTTTGAAGTTTCAGTTGTTGTTTTTTCAAATTCTCATTTCAACCACTAGCTGAGATTTTTCTTTCACCAGTGGTGAATATACCTAAGTACAAAGTTAGCTGCGCTAACCCTGCAGCGCTAATCATAACATTAGTGCCACCAACACTAACACTAACGCTAAAGCACGATGCCACCACGGTATTTACACACAAGCTAATGCTTAAAAATTATATTTGCCCTTGGAAGACTACAATTATTTTGGGGGAAGCTACGTGCTCTAAATGATCCAAAGTTAGCAAAACTTCTAAACAGAAATAGCTCAAATATGAGCACTTTGGCAACAATGAGCCCACCACTGTCTTCCACTTACCATGGAAATTAATCCAGATATTTTAGTGATTTAACAAGCACTTTATATTACTAACAAATTGGTAAGACAAAACTTTTACCAACCCAAGATCAAATTGTTTCTAACCTAGGAATCAAAGCATTACCCTGAAATATAATTCATTTACTGACATAATAAGAGTGTAATTATTTCAATTCACAACAAGCTACAATTTAATCCAAAAACTCCTTAGGAGATTACATTAAGTTTTCTGGATCTTTGAGAACAATGTGTTTCAAAAAGTTAATTTGGAAGTTGTTTTCTGCCTGGAAGCCTCCAAACAATACCCATGTCAAATGCTTCGTCAAAGAGCAGTGTGGTAACTGGCATATGTCCATCAATCTGACTTTGGTTGTTAAAGAAGAAGGTTTTAGCAGCTGCCAGATGGAAAGTACACTGAGAGGGTGACAAGATTTCAGCAGAAACTCAAAAGACGACTTCATGCTGGGCGTAAGGCACTCTGTGGGTGGTTGTTGGTTTTAACGTCTGAAAGGGGAAACGCTGATTTGTGAAAAGTACAAAACATAAAATAACCTGAAGTGATAACTGGAACTAAAATGAGAGGATTTTTTTGACCAAGCAAACGTTGAAACTCAAAGAACCATAAGAAATCTGTATCAAACAGTAAGTAAAGTCAAGGTTACTTTACACAGCAAAAAGAAGAAAATCATAAAATACTTCGCAACAGTTCATAGTATACAAGCTGGAAGCAAGGAAACTAAAAATTAAATAAGGGTTCTGACTATACAGCAAGGAAACAGCTCTTCAACTCAACTCCGGGGTTTGGAAACGTATTCAGCCTCTTTGTATTTTTCACATAAGTGGCTGCTCTTAACATGTTTGAGTCAAACCCCCTGACAAATAAAGGACTTCTTCACACTAACCTCATTTACGTGATGAAAAGATGTTCTAGTTCAAGATGTTCATTTCTGCTTTTTGTCAAAGAGCTGCAAACAGGTAAGAAGAGGCCGAAAGGAAGGGCAAGAAGACAACAGCAGCACAGAAAACACGACTTACAGGGTACAAATTTAACCTTTCATAACAGCACTCTCATAAAATCGAGCACGTTTCTTTTTTTATTTTTAGCCAAAAAACCTTGAACACCACAAATGATTAAAATGGATTAACAAGTCTTACAGGTAATTAGATTGCTGGAAATCTATCTTTGAGGGAATACAGCAGCTTGTGCAATTTATTTTCTTCATATAGAGCTAATCTACAAGAAGTCAACTCTTAAATCAACAAATAAAACAATCAAGTTCAGCTCAAGTTCAGTCAGACAAAAAAACAATTCAGTGAAGCTTCTGTTTAATTCTAGAAACATTAAACTGCACTGAACTCAGAAAAAGAAAAACTGCCGCAGAGAAACTTCATTTTACCATGAAGAGAAAGGAGCAGATATGCAGAACTTAGTTTATTCAAAATGTTTGTATTAGCCCAGTTCATCTTTAGAACCGTCATCAAAAACCAAAACTTCAATACAGATGCTTCACTTTATTCGACTGGACGATTTAAAAAAGAGACAAGTAAATGAGCACTAGAATTTGTCTGAAAATGTTACTGAGGGGAGCTAAGTGCATTAAATGTTTTAAAAGTAATTAAAAGCGTTAAAGATAAATTAGCAGACAATAGCAAAAGTTTAACAAAGAAATTAGAAATAAAAATAAAGTTTTTCAGAAATTACAAGAAGTTTTCTACAATCAAAATGTATCCGGGAAAATTAATCTAGGGGACATTATGCATCCCAAATATTTTAAAAGTTACCAAAAGTGTGAAATGAATAATTAGTTCTGGTATTGGTGTGTTGGTGTGAAGTGAGCGTACCACTGCTCAGACGCAACCTGTAAGGCCCAGGAAGATAAAGGCTGGACCTGCAAACCCCACTGGCAAACAGAGACGGTGGCAGTGACAAACACAGGAATCAGGAAGTGAATATCAGAAAGAAGGAAAAGAGGAAAGTCAAGAAATACAAAGAGCTCAGACAGGAAAGATTCTGGGAAGTCCACGCCTCACAGAGAGGCTCCCACTGAAACAACCTCCAGAAAACAGCAGTCCCTCCTCCAAATTAGCTCCCCGGCCTCTGATAGGCAACTTTAACCGGAACCGTCCAGGAAGAAAAAGCAGAGTGCGCTAGCAATGTCTGAGTGATCTGAGCACAAACTGGAAGAGCATTTGTGCAAATGGTTGTGAAATCAAGCGCAATGTCACAGTTTTACTGATAGCGTCCAGTCGGCTAATGTATCCTATCCGAATTACAGCACGGCATCAACAGGTAGCTGCAATTTGCAGTTTGGGCTTGTGACATTTGATTTTCAACCCAGCCATCTTATTTACGGAAATATTTTATGGGCTCAGTCTTATTTAATGTGTCCCTCCATAAACCAGCTCTGAGCAGTTGGATGTAGAAAGGATGTACTCTCTTAAGTGCTTCCATACTGCTTGGCTTGGCAGAATGATGAAGAAGTTGTGTCAGCCAAATCCGTATATACCCAGCAGGTGAATTAAAAATCCATTTTTATGGAGTAACGCATTAGCCAACACTCACATTACCATCCTTCACATAAAGATACTTTATAAGAAACGAGCCAGACGCAGAGAGATGGAATAAGATGCTGGGATGTAGTTTATAACCTCAGGTGAATTGAGTCTTAACAGAGTGGGGCGTTAGCCAGCGCTCACATTAGCATCACCTTCCAATAACCAAGACAGGAAAATTCAGAGAAGATATACTAAAGAAAGATTTACAGACTCCAGATGGATTTAAAGCTCATTTATAGGGTAACATATTAGCCAACTGTTACATTATCATCCTCCACATAAAAATATTTAATTTATAAGGAGGAGAGGAAAGTGGGAGGAAAGTGACTGAGGACGTTAGATGCTGATGCAGTTTGTGGAGGAATATTTAAAGAGAGATAGATGGAAACCAACTTTTTAAAACTTTTTTTACAATATATTTTTTGATTTTTTTTTGCATAAGATGAAATATAGAAAACCTACATTCAAACAAGCATTGGCCACCACCCACTCAGAGTCAACATTCAGGGTAAAAAATTTAATTAAATTTAGCAAAAAAAAGTAGATGAATTTTAAAAAATGCATAAATGTAAATACAAATAGCTTAAAACAAGTTCATTTAACTTAAGTGTAAAAACCCTTCTGCTCAGAGTTCCTGTTGAACCACAGTAACTGGAACATTGACCAATATATCTGATGTGCATTGATCATTTTGATGATGACT
Organism: Gambusia affinis; assembly: GCF_019740435.1. Classification (NCBI taxonomy): domain Eukaryota; kingdom Metazoa; phylum Chordata; class Actinopteri; order Cyprinodontiformes; family Poeciliidae; genus Gambusia; species Gambusia affinis. Next base: position 28,714,069 of record NC_057874.1, on the reverse strand, counting down.
CATGACTGCATATTAGTTTTGTGACTTTTTATTATTGATCTTATCAGGTTCTTATCCATTTCAATCATTTATTTCAGATTGGTTATTATCAAAAATTGTACAAAGGTGTAAATAATTTACTGGTGTTTCCTCTAACCTCTACAGCAAGATGGAAAGCCATTTCCTGTAGCCACATTAATACTTTTCAATCTCAAATCTCTGGAAACCAAGATTCAATTCATTAGTAAAACAATGCTGCTCACGTTCAAATCGACTCGGTGAGATAGGCTTGAGTACAGATGTAAAGCAGAAGGTAGGGGACAAAAACAAAATTCAAGCTCTTGAATTTAGTGCATTGATGAGGTCTCTGGCGCAAAGCGTCGTCACTGATTTAAGAGGTATGGATCTGCTGGGATGAACTGAGGAGACAGAATCTCATTTAAACTTCAAGGCAGAGCGCAAAAAACTATGAAGGTCACACCATGCTAAAAGAGCGAGGGAACAACTGGTCCACTGAGTGTCGTTTACACGAAGAGAGAGAAATTATCCAAATCGAGGCAGGGTGACGAACTATCTGAAAGCCTTGAAAGGCAAGAGAAGAATGATGAGTAGGAGGTTAGGAGCTAGAGAAACTGAGGAGGAGGGCGGATGCACGATAAAATCCATCATTATCAAGGCCGTGTACTCTCAGCACCCCGAGCGAAAAAAAAAAAAAAAGAGTTCATTTGGGCTTGCCTACTTGTTTTCCGAAATGTGCCACGGTAGAGGAGACACGCGGTTAAAGATGGCAGCAGACTCACTGGAGCATCTGCTTTTCTGATGAAATGACCTGAATCCTATTTTCAACAAGAGCTGCAGGATCAAACACAGCCAGAGCAAATTTTTGTTCAATTCTGCAAGAATATCACCGCACTGATGTCGTTCCCCATGCCAAGAGTCTGGCAATCCCTCACACTAATGGGTAATATCTGTGTGGATATGGCTGAACAACACATGGTGCTTTTAGGACTACCGTTGTAAAAACTCCTTGAGATGAATTATTTAGAGGCAACAGAGTAAAGAGGGTTCAAAATAAACACAACAGAAGTTGTAATTGCACCAAAAATTATTCCAGGTTACAGTGGCTAAAATCTGCTACCATATGAGATGTGTCTCTGTTTGATGAATTTCTGGTTAAACATGTTTGTATTTCATTCAGTGGGTAAAAAAATCCAGAAATTTTACTCAAATAAAAGTAGAGATACTTGATAATAAAATTATTCAAGTAAAAGTGAAAAATACAGCGTAGTAAAAAATACTCCTAAGAGTAATTTTTTCACAAACGTTAAATTAAATTGAGTAAATGTAACTTCTTACTACTGAACTCTGAAGATATCCCAGAATGGGAAAGAGAAATGGTCCAAACAAAGTCCGGAGTGGGATGCAAAATGCACTTTATGCCGTTTGAAATACAAAAATTTCAACAAACTCCTTAAGTTTCACCTTAGCGGCGTTGATTCATGATGTAGCAGCATCAACTTCTCAACCAGAAATGATTTGATCCAAAGATTAATAATGTACAAAAATACTGTAAATATTTTTAATGACTGATTAAAAATCATGTGTGAAAAAGCTTTTTTACATTTAATTTTAAGGGTGTTTCTTATTTAATTGTAACAACGCAATTGTAAAATTATGATGTTTTTTTTATGTTAGCAGACTGTCGAAAACGTTTTGTGTAATTCTGTAATGGAAACGCAGCGTGTGATTGTTGGGAAAGCAGACGACCTCCAGGTGTGACTTTGTGTGGAAATATGAATCCATGTGGTTAAATTGAGGTCAGATGAACTGATTTCAGTGACTATTAGCATGAAGACATGCAGCAGAACCAGATAGATTAATAAGATTATGAAAAGTACCTGCAGACCTGCTTAATATTCAGGACAGCTGTAGCACGGATATGGAAACAGCTGAAATGCAGAAGTCGTCGTATTTAACGTGATTACTGGGCTTGATGGGAGACCCGAGCTGGATTGTAGATGTTAACTGGAACAGAAAGGTGAACACAGAAGGTGTGGAGACAAACGCACAGCAGCCCACACACAGCAGCTACGCCAGTAGCCAGCAGGCTCTTGAACATCTGTCATACCTGCCTGCTTCAATCCCATCACACACACACACCAACACACACACACACCCTGTGAAGGGTTGTGACAGCTCAACATCGAGCCACAAGCAGAGAAACACATGTTCCTCTCTAGTACACTTTGCAGACAAACAGAAATGACCACCATCTCTGTTCTGTTTCACTTCACATCAACCACATCTTTCCCCTCCATGTTTCTTCCTCCTTTTCCTCTCACACCACACACCTCTGTCCAAATGTTTCAAGTCGTATTTTATTTATTAGATTTTGCCTGGCTCATTTTAATTTGAAGGTAAGGACTGTTCAAGTTCAGACTTCGTGTTCAGAAGGAGACATCTGCTCATCTGCTAAAAAAAACAAAAAACAAAAGCACCAACTGCACAACCTGCTCTGTGATTTCAGACTGACGTTTTCCACCTGCAAGGGAAGTTTGAGTAGTTTGAAAGCAACAAAATATCAAAACAGGAGGCTGGGACAATAAAGTATGTGTTAAATTCTGTGGAAATGTCAAATAAGTGAGGGCCTGCCACAATAAACAATAAACCAATTAATTATTTTATTTATTAAACATGATGAATAAAATAAGCTCAATTAATAAACTTCATTCTAAGCTCAATTCTTTTCTTTTTTCTCTCTCTACCATAAACTGGATGGAAAAAGTTTTCAGTCTGGTGTTTTGGTCTAAACTACCCAATTTCTTTACAAACTTCAAATTAACAATATTATTGTTCATCGCAATAACTTCAGGTTCAATTTGTTGTCCAGCAAAATTTGTTATTGTGACTGGTCTATTTGTATACTTTGGACTACTTTTATAAATGGAACATAGTAACAGAAATGACATGAAATAAGTAAAGAAAATGTGGCCTGAACAAATGCATCATTCGCACCTGCTCATGTTCTGTTAGATGAAAAATTAAAGAGTCATGTTGTTGCAAAATAATGGCCCTTTCAGAAGACCTTAATGGTTCTCATGAGAAATATCTTCTTTTTCTTCAATACAGAAAAACAAAAGGTAATGCTAAAAGATGTGAACAGAGTAGGAAAGACAAATGACACTAAAAATGCTTTGTGAGTGAAAATAAATGCAAGATTAAAGGAAGTTTAGTTTTATTAGAAAACTTGCTTGAAACACATAAAAAAAAAGTAATATTCGTAAAGGTCAATGCAAAAAAAGAATATATTAGTCATAGCTTATTAAATAAAAAAGGCAAAGATGACTGAGTCTTATCTTGATGCTAATCCAACATTTTATCAATGCTGAAGTGTTTTTTTTAAATCTTCTTTTCTGGAATTAGATCAAAAACCAAACAAACATCAAGAAAATACTTACAGCTCTGTGATTGGTTGTTGAGTTGGTTGCATCAACTCAACCAAACTTCTTGAGTTGGTGCAATGAAAAAATGGTTTTGTGGCTGTAGAACTGCAAAGGGCTGATGCTAAGAACCACCATGACCAGGAAAACACTGCAACTGGATCACTTCAGATGATTCAGTTTACAGAAATGTTGTCAAAGAGACTAAAGCTTGTTTTCTTAACTGACTAGAGATAATGAAGAGGTTCCACTCATCAGTAGCAACAGAGCAAGCATCTTCTTTGTAACACACTGCCTTCTCAGTGAGCTGTCACTGTTAAGATGAACAGGAAGTACACTGTGCACAATAAAAGCAAAGCCCTAACTCATCAAACTTAAACCATCCAGCTGTACTTTGAAATTTGTGAAACTCAACCGACTGACAGAGGTGGGGAATTAAATGTGAAACAGAATCAATAGGATGGAAATATGGGGAGAAAAAAGAGGAATCAGAAAATGACGCAGAAGAAGAACAATGAAGCCAAGCAGGAATGTGAAAGAATAAAACCAGTTGTAGATAAAAACGTAAAATTTCAAATATGTTAAAAGTAAAACATGGAAATGAAGCTAATTCTCTGGTAGCAGCAGAAGTAGCACCATAATTGGTGATGGCAGCCAACCGCTGAGTTACTCTGCTCCCCGCCAAGGCCCCCAACACACACACACACACACGCCCACACACACACACGCATGAAGACCGTCAGGCCATCACAGACCTGATGAGCTGTCACTTAATCAAATGAACTGTCACTTGTTGTGTCCTTTCACCCCCACTGGGATCCTCATTATCAGCCATGATTGCCCCCAACTAACCTCCAACAACCTCTCCTCCTCCAACCGAAGCACTCCAGCTCTCCTCCATCTCTGAGGTGTCACAATTATCATCAGCTGTGATTCATGTTGCCATTCCTGAGGGGAAAGCTTCGCTCTTCTTTTTATTGTCCCACTCATCCCGTCACGTCACTCAGATGTCGGTTCAATCAATAACTTCCAGTCCAAAAATGTCAAAACAGCTCAGAAAACAAACCAGCAAAGCCGTGGAAGTCGTCTCCACTCACCTGCACATTTGGTCCTGGTTATCAGCGGCGGCCCCGGCGGCCCAGTCCCCCCTTCACCCGGTCTGGACAGCAGAACCTTGATCTCATACTCCACATCTGGGTCCAGATGCCATAACTTGTAGGTGGGGGCGTCAACCACGTGGGTCTCAGCCCAGTTTCCTGTAGTGGTGCGGTACTCCACCTCCTTCAGGATGATCGGCCCATCTCCGATGATGCTGTTGGCATTGGGTTTGATCCACAGGTAGGTGGCGCCAACGGCGAGGAGTTCAGGGGGAGCGATGGGAGTGGGCGGGGCTAGAAAGTACAAGAACAGAAAATAAATATGAATGGACATGTTGTGCTTGAATTGTGCTGATATCCTGCATGTTTTAGAGTGTTTTCATCCTAAAAGGTGGGAGCATGTAGACACTAATAGAAACCCTCCTATTTAATATTTATATGCTCCCACTGACTCAGGTTAATACAAGAAACAAGATTAGCTACCAGAAATACACAGATGATGCACAGCTCTACTTTACAATGTGACTTCCTCTGAAGGATGCTCAGAGCAGATAAATGTGCGCATGTACCATAAGGTTCTCCAAATGAACAGAAACAAAACTGAAGTTCAGACTGAAATCCTGGTGTAGGACTCTGAGCTGAGCCGTTCTTTTACCTGAAGAGCATTTCTGGGCTTAAAGGATTTGTGTTGCAGCATCCAGAAAACTGCAAAACAGCCAAAAGACTCAGTTCCTTTACATCCAGGCTTGAAAACACCTGTTTAGTTACCTTTGACTCGTAGAAACAGAAACATTGATCAACATACTTCATGTCTATTTGCTTGATTATTTACAAAGGCAGTAGAATTTGATTTATTGGTTGTTGTTAAAACATCAAATTATTTTATGATGCAAAGCACTTTGAATTATGCTATATTGATCAACTTGACTTCACACTTGATAGTTGAGAAGATTTGGTTTGATTGGGAACTAAAACTGCAATATTTCTTGCATTTTCCAGCTGTTGTGGTTCTTTTACTGTCTGTCAAAAGATCATGAAGTTTTTGAAAAATCTGTTCCCCTCCTCACTTGTGGGGGCTCTGCACCAAGAACCGCTACAGGAAACAACACAAAACACCTCAGAAGACACTGAGTGCAACTTCCTTCTTCACCAAACGTAAGCAGGAATAGAGTGGCTTTAAGTGGTTGTAGGATTTCTCTTTTGTCTTTGGCTAAAAACCACAAGCCATTTATCCAGCTAGCACTAGGTTGGCACATTTGTTGTGGTTGTATTTACCCAGAATCCCCTGCTCTACAGTCCGCTTCCTGCTGCAGTCTGCTTGGCGTTCACATATGCATTCAAACAGCACCAGAGTTCACTTCAACCAAACCCACACTGAGGTTTTTAGGCGCTCCACAGTAACATTTTTGGTTTACATCAGCCTTCGATTGCCAATTCAAACTTCTCCAAACAAACCAGACTTTCTAAACAAACTGGAGCTTGATGAAAGTGGACCAAACAGGGCTAGTGTCAATGTAGGCTTAGCTCTCTCGCTGGTTCAACATGTCTGGATCAAATGTTGGCTCATTAGCAGGCCTCTGCAGAACATTGACATGCTGAGGCGGCAGCTACTCCCTGGGTGTTGAACCAGGGAGAGAGCTAAAGCATGAAGGATGCCGGCCCTCGAGGACTGACTTTGGAAACCCCTGCTGTAATGTGATTAACTGAGCTCATCGTCACAGAATTATTTAATATATTTAACCCCAATCAATGTTGCTGAAGTATGCAATACTTGAACTGATTAATTAATTTTGTAAAGCCCACCCTCCCCTTCTTTTCCCGTCCTTTTACCCTCAAGTTCTTCAGAGTAATTTTCAAAAATGCACCCAAGATTTGAAAACGCTCAGCTTCAAGACAGTCTATTACCCAGATTAACTTCTGCAAATCCAAATAATAAGAAAAAACTTGAACTTTGCATTATTTCTTTTTCTGTCAATAATCCATCCATTCATAATCTTCCACTGCCTGAAATTGGGTTGAATAGCCAACATTTCCTAAAAAAATAAAAAATATAACATTTCCAGCTGCTTTGTGTGGTTTCTAAGCCATTCAATTCAATATTTTATCTTGCCAGTGAGTCCTGGGTTTTCTCCCAATGGCAGGAAAACACCTGGGAGGCATCCTGAGTGAATGCATGCTCCTCCTCATCAGAGCCTGAACCCTAAACCAAATGTCTGCAGCCTGCAGATCCAGTGGCACGAGTGGTTCTTTAAAATGTCTTCAGAGGTTCTGGGTTCTTTAGCTAAAACTGTTTTATAGCAACAAACACATTTTCAGACATTAAAACAGTGTTGTGGTTCTAAAAGCTGTATATTTTTTAGCTATTTGTCCATTTATATCCTCTAAAAAGTTAGTTGCAATAACCCTAAAGCACTGAAACATTAGATCTACTACCATTGAAAGACCTCAACCCTCCAGCACCAATTTAATTTTGACATTATAATTCAGATGATCTTTATGATACTTATATCTTCTTCTCTACTTTTTTCCTGTATGTTTCTTTTTTTAAATAAAACAGGAAGAGAACATGAGGAGAGGAAAGAGAACTGCTGCGTAAACGTCTTCACCCACTTCAAAATAAGAGTATGAATATTCGTAGTTGGTAACCAAAATTTTAGCACAGGTTTCAAATTTTATTCAACTGAAAGTTTACAAAAAAAGGCAGATAGAATAAAAGAATAAAAAATTAGAGGAAGCTAAGTGTGCTAAACATTGTCAGAGGTAGCAAAACGCTAAATAAAAATATTTGTTCCACTTCTGGTGCATTTATTGAAGCTGCAGCACATATTTATCAACAAGTATCATTGCGGCTCTAAGGTTTTATGTTTTATGTTAACATCTCTGCTAACATCATTTCAGCTGCATTTTAGACAATGTTTAAATGCAGATGGAGATTTAACAGTGAGAAATGCATTCAGTTTATTTTTTAAGATGGTAAAGAGAGTTATGCTGCAGCTGATGATCCCATAATTATAATTTAAAGAAACGACTCAACCTGCTTCTAGGAATGGAATATGTTCTTGCTTTTTATTTCATACAAAAGCTTAGATTTTTATTAAAGCAACTACGTTTTGAAACATTCAGCTTCTGTAAGATTTAGAAACCAGTGCAATGTATTCCAACACAACATAGAAAAAATAAAAACAGCTTGTAGACAATGATGTAAAAGATGTATGCGAATTGGCCAAGGAGGAAATTCAAAGACTGTTTACAAGCCAAGCAGTAACATTTACCTCCAACAAACAAGCGAAGCTGCAGCGGCGTAGTGACATAAATCTGAAAGCGGCTCAGTTAAAGAGCAGCAGGAGCAGATGGAAACAATGACAAGGAAATTAATTGGACTTTTCCCGTTAGTCATCAGACTGCCTGCGCCTGTGAAGCACAGCATGATCTATGGTAATTACCACGGACAGCTCCGGCTTGTCTGCGGCCCTGAGACCAAAACCTCGGACACCAATCGTCACAAGATTTGGGAACACAAAGGAACCTTTTTTATTACACAAATGTCAACAATAAGATTTAGGCATCTTTAGTGGCTCTGAGCTGGAAAAAAGGTTTCTATACAGATCAAAATCTTTTTAGACGAAATGTTGAGATGCAAAGGCCCTACATGAGAATTAAGCCACCATTTATCTCCTTCAACCAGGGCATCCAGCACTTTTCTTAAAATGTTGACATTTTTAAAATATTTTTTTCTTCTTGCATTTCACCTGCAAAGAATAACATTCCTTCTCCTGCTGCAGTCTTAAAACCAAAGTCGCGCTTTTACTCAGAAAGTTTCCTCTTTTTTTTGCTTCCCTCGAGGCTGCATTAGCATATGCATGACGGCTGCAGGACTGATGAATCAACTGTCAGTCGGTGCACACTCATACATCTCAACTACATGGAAGCAGATTGTGCGTACGGCCATGTGCTCCAGACATCAGGCATCTCTTTATCCACCGCTCTAATCCAAAGATGTCATACAGCAGTAGCATGAGTCACCAGTTTGGAGGTTTTTACGATCGATTCAAACAGAAGAAGAATGACTAACAGAATAACAACAGAAGACATAAGTTAGAAAGTACTGATCTCTGTAATTCACACACGGTCAGAATCATAAATATTAGATCATGTATTGAAACAAAACTGAAGTTATTATCTTTAGACCTAAACAGGAATGATGAAGAGCTTCAGTTGTTATAGCTGGAAACCAGAGATCAGGCCTGAAATCTGGCTGTACTGATGGACTTTGACCTGAACATTCAGAGCCACATAAAGACAGTTGCAAAGTCAGCCTTCTATCACCTGAAGAACAATTCTAGGATTAAAGGACTGATGTCACAGCGTCACAGCGAGATCTAAAGAAACTCATCCATGCTTTTAGCTTTAGTTGCATTGATTACTGCAACAGTATCTAAATCAGTCATCCAGCTGCAGCTGATCCAGAACGCTGCTGCTGGTGCTCTGACTAAAACCAGGAAGATAGAGCACAGTTCTACAGTCCTTCCACTGAGAGAATAGACTTTAAAATACTGTTGGTAGTTTATACATCACTGAACAAATTACTGATCTGCTGCTGCTGGATCAACTTTCCAGACCTCTCTGATCTTTTGGTTCTGGTTTACACCCAGAACCAAAACCAAACGCGGAGAAGCAGCATTCAGCATCTCTGCACCACAAATCTGGAACAAACTACCAGAAAAGTGCAGAACAGCCAGAAATCTGAGTTCCTTTAAACCTAGATTAAAAACCCACCTGGTTAGAGTTACTTTGAATCATCATAAATGAAACATTGACCAACATTTTGATGTGTAATGACGACACATGGCAAAATGTAAAGTTTCAATTATTGATTTTAGTGTTTTTATGATGTAAAGCACTTGTCTTGTTGCTGAAAATGGAAATGAACTTGATTAATTGATTGATCTACTTTTAAGCAAAACTTGCTAATGGACATGCAAGTAAATATTAGTACAGATGAATTTATAATAATAATAATAATAGTAATAATAATAATAATAATAATAATAATAATAATAATAATAATAATAATAATAATAATAATAATAATAATAATAATAATAATAATAATAATAATAATAATAATAATAATAATAATAATAATTTTCTCTAATCCATGCATCTGCATGGATTAGAGAAAATCTCCAATAAATGCAAACTTGCAAACCCACTGGTTGTTTAAAAAGAAAACATTAATTCACATGGATTTACAGTACAGATCAAACGTTTGGACACAGTTGCGTCCAAACTTTTGGTCTGTATTGTAAATAACAATCTTGCAGAAACAGGAACTTTCAGTGTAAATCGGTCCTGTTAAATCTTTCACAACCTTAATAGTTTTCTTGGAAACGTGTAGAAAAAAGGATATAAAAATAGGAATAATGACTTCAAAGTTCTGTGAAGCATTTTGCAACAAAGGCATCCGTTTCCAGTAACACTGAGGTTTTTCTGTTATTCTATTTTCAAGTGAGTGCATCTTTTTTTCATAAAGGGTGGCTCACAAATGGAGTGAAAATCTGAGGGCTGCATGACAGGCAGAAGAAGGATCACTAAATGTTAATTTTTACATCTGGATGTTTCTCATTACTGCTTGCAAGATCGACTACGAGTTAACGCTTTAAGCTTCTTAGAAAAAAACAAAAAAATCAAGCATTAAAAGCAGCCAACTAATCATTTCTCAGAGAGATTCAACTCTTCATTAACATCATTTATTTTCAACAACCTCTCCTGATGTTACTCTGCAGGAGGAAGGAGAAATTCACTCAATCACTTCCTCCCTGCCCGTTTTCCTCCTCCGTCTCGCCGCCTCCAGCTCGCCTGCCGCAGCGTTACAGAGGCCACCCAGAGGGACGCAACCTGGCACCCAGAGTCACATGACAGGAAACACGCATCAAACATGCTTTCATGTTTCTGCGATGTGTACTGTGGAGTAACTGAAATTATACACAGCAAATGTTTAGAGAAGATCAGAAAATAATGTGAACAGTCAATATATACAGTTTGCATCCTTTAAGTTAATTCAAGATTATTTGTGTAGCACATTTCAGGAACAAGGTAGCTTAAATTCCTTTATATCATAAAAACAGCCACAAATTATGAAACAAGCCATAAACATTACATTTTGTCGAGTGCCATCATCAAAATCATCAATCGAATCCTACACAAAGACGGCCTTCTATCACCTGAAGAACATTTCCAGGATTAAAGGACTAATGTCTCAGCCAGATCTAGAGAAACTCGTCCATGCGTTTATCTTCAGTCGTATTGATTATTGTAACGGTGTCTTCACAGGTCTGTCCAACAAATCAATCAAACAGCTGCAGCTGATCCAGAATGCTGCTGCTGCAGTTCTGACTAAAACCAGGAAGTTAGAGCACATAACACCAGTTTTAAAGTCCTTCCACTGGCTGCCTGTAGCTCAAAGAATAGACTTTAAAATATTGTTGTTAGTTTATAAATCACTGAATGGTTTAGCACCACAATACATTAAAGATCTGCTGCTGTTGTATCAACCTTCCAGAACCTCTCAGGTTCTGGTTCTGGTTCTGCTCTGCGTCCCCAGAACCAGAACCAAATGAGGAGAAGCAGCATTTAGCATCTATGCACCACAAATTTGGAACAAACTTCCAGAAAACTGTAAAACAGCCGAAACACTGACTTCCTTTAAATCTAGACTAAAAACCCACCTGTTTAGGATTTTATTTGAAACGTAATCAATTACAAATTTATTGACGGAACCTGACTTGATGTCGTGTTTTTATTGTTGATTCCATGTTGCATTGTGTTTTTGTGTTTGATTTGATGTAAAGCACTTTGAAAAGCCTTGCTGCTGAAATGTGCTATACAAATAAAGTTTGATTGATTGATTGATTGATTGGTCAGTATGTTTCATTAACTGTCCATGTAGATGTAATCATGCAGATCTTTCATATTGAGCTCCATTGAAAACCTCCTAGTTATTCCACCAAATATTGATTTCTGAACTCTTCCTGAGTTAAAAATTTGTGTTTCTAAATGAACATGAACTTGTGAGCAACTGCTGAAACATTTCACCTCGAGTTCTTGATGATCCAGCAATGTTTTCAAAAAAACTTTTCTGTTCTGATGCCTTAATAATGCGAAGCAGTGATGACTGCATTTTTTTCTCAAGGTAATCACTGCAAATGGAAATAATATCAAGCACATTTGTTCCTCTGTTAGGTTGTTAAAATGAAGTTGATTCATTTAATAAATTAGTTTTTGAAACATTAAGGTTTTAAAAACTAATCTAATAGAAAACAGCTTCCACCAGCACACCAACTTGGATAATTGGATGTGTGTCGTATAAAATACACAAACAAGTATTTCCATCTGCACAAAGAGCTGCTTTCCTCAGTGCCTGGGCACAAAACTGGTAAAGATGCACTGATTGCTAATCAACAACAACTGGCCCTCACGCAGAGCCACTAATGAAAAGTGGGAGTGGAGACAATAGAGAGATGAAGGATTATGGAGACAAAGCGTGAATATTGCAAGAAATGCAGGTACATGGCCAACTTAGAGAAGAAAACATAAAAAACAGTTAGGGAAAAGAAGTTTGAAGCTAAATGAAGACTCTGAACTGCATTTAGGTGAAAAAATTTAACTTTAAATTTGGTAAAAGATAGATTAGCTGATAACAGTTCAATAACAACTTTAATAGTTAAAACACCAAATATATCTTCATTTTGCTTGAATACTCGCACTGGAAACTGTTTTAGCAACAGAAACTTGCCCAGTTTGGTTCATCACCTTCCAAAGCTGAACTATCTTTGGAATATTTTGCATATGCTCTATGAAATCTGCAAATAAGACAATTTTCTGCAAATAATTTGGAGTCAGAAATATTTTCTAATAGCATGTTAAGCTGTATTGCACCTAGCTTCCAAAGATACACTTTTTGTTTTTCAAATACAAAAAAATGTACTATTTGTTGATTTAAAAAAAAATATATATATATATATATATATATATATATATATATATATATATATATATATATATATATAGATATATATATATATATATATATATATATATATATATATTTTTTTATAGGAAAACTCCTAAAAACTGCGAATAGGCAGCAGTCAACTACATCAGCTGAAACACACTGGAAAACATGAAAATCGAGTCTGAACGAGTTTTATTTTTTACATTATTTTTGATTCAAGGCTAGCAGGCATCAGTTTAAACTGAAAAATGTTAAACCTGGAAATCTGTAGGAGCCTCTAGATCTGCAATCAAAGCAGCCAATAAAATTCAATATTTTATTTGACCTGATTTCACCTACATTTAAAATCTGCAGTCATGTGACAGCTGTCCTCATGCAGGACAGCGTTCCTGCAGAGCCGTCAGTACAAACCTGTGAGCAGAAGCCTCATAAAAAGGTTTTATCCTGGGAGCCTATTGTCTGATGAAACATTGGCCTCTCGAAACTGATCGGTGTTACTGCCCACAGAGGGAACAAAGTATCTGCATTAGCTTTTTTACTGCGCCACATTACGACCCCAGTGAGATACTTGAAGATGTCACACAGTGTCAAGAAAAATAAATTTCTCTAATAAAAGTCCTGCATTATCTCGCAGAGGAAGCCCTTACCTTACACTTTGTGTGTGCACTACAGGTCAATTTCAGTGTTTTATTGACAAATTTATAATGTTTCTTACTCTTGATAAACATGTGTGATGTTAAAATTTATATCTTTCCCTATGTTGTTGGAGGTATTTTATGAATTATTTTGCTCCTCTTCGCTCTGACCTTGGATTTCTAAACCATTTGGGATAAAAACTAAATAAACATAAAATTCCCCTGGACCTGATGAACTATCTGTTATGAATTATGAAGGTTATAATGAAGGAAAGGGGTGATATGGGTCAAGTTTACAAGTATGGGTGAACTTGTTTTCTACATGGGGGCGTTTCTATTAACCCTGTCGGAGCACAAATTGATACGTATTTTTTCCTGCCATTCTCCAAGTTTAGCGAACTTTGGCCCTGATACCATTCAATTCAATGTATTTATACAGAGACGAATAACAACAAATATAATCAAAAGAACAGCAGCTGCTTCTTCTTTAAAATGAACTCTGTCTCCATCAATCAGTTGAGTTAAAATGGAGCTGTCCTACATTTAGTTTAAAACCTGCAATAAGTTATTTTGATACCATGTTTTAGAGACTATTAGCAATGCATTCATCAGGAAATTATCAAATTCTGTAATTTTTTTTCCCAGAAACCTGCAACGCACTCAGGAAAAGTGAAACATGCACATAATTATTTTTTCGAAATTGAGTAGTACATAATATTTTCTGGAATGGAGTATATAAGGGTTATTTGTTTGTAAATAACCACGATATACACCATTTGCATTTTGCTCAGATAAATGCTGCTGAACTACAGGCCACGCCCCCTGTGCATTGGTTCCGCAATCCCAGCTGCATGTTCTGAAAGCACACAGCCATGTGATATCAGTCTGTAAGGAGACTGGTGATAGCACGTTGATCGCAGAACTAGGATGTGCAAATTCAGAAGATAAAGGGAGGTTCAAACACGTACTTAAAGAAATCAAATTTAATTTATTTGGATGGTGCACATTAGTTGACATTTCTGTAAATGTGCCAGAATTAGCCAAAAGGCCATTTTTTATCTGTTGTCCCTAGAAAATGCTCAGTTTGTTCTTTTGTCCTGTTTACTTAAATATTTTTGAGTAAAAGAAATACATTTCCTTACTACTTTTTACCAAAATACCAGCCTTGGCCAAGCACTAGAACAAAATATCAGAAATTAACCATAGGAAATTAGCCTTTAGATTCTTTCCAGCTGCTACTGAAATTATGGCGATGCACTTTAATTCGCAGGATAAAGTTTTGTTTGCAAGATGTTTTAGCTTTTTGGTACAATGATAAATAAAAACTAAATTCTAATATTGAAAAATGCTGATAGTCGTTGGCACTTTAGGAACCTTCAAATCAAATTCAAGATAAATCCAGTGAGACCAGAAGAGGAAGTCTATGGTAACTTTAAACGAGGGTCAGTGATTTGACCCCAGTAGAGAGTGACATGTTTCAGAAAGAACATGAAAATCCCCGGAGGAACATCCACCGCCTGCAGGAACTTTGACTGACCTGCTTCCATTTAGACACAAACTCCATCCACAAGGCCAGGCTTTATCCGTTTTCTCACGAATGTTTCTGCTAGTTTTATATTTTCAAGCTGTGCTGAGTTCTAATTGAAAAAATTTAAAACAGAAAAATGTTAAAGTCTTTGCAGATGCAAGGGGAATTAAACGACAGCAGATGGAAACTCAGCTGCAGTGAAAATGATTCTGTTGCCAAAATTTTTTTTTCTCACATTTTGAATATGGAAGACAAAACTAATGATAGTTGACAGAGGGAGACGAACACAATAAATGCTTAATCTTTAACTATTTAACTGCAATTTCAAAGTAACTTCAACATGTTCTAGAGTAAAAGCAACAAATCTGCACAAAAAAATTTTAATATGAGAACTTAAAATATTTTTTACATTTGTTATAGTAGGGAAAGGTTAACAGGGTTTGTTTCTTTCAGAATAAAGTGGGCTGTTGCTTATTTGTGGTTCAGTATTCACACATTCACCTATTCACATATTTTCTGTTGAACGTAACTCAAAATAATTTTAGAAAAATCTGATTATTTGCAGATTTTTTTGACAAAGCATAGCAATGTTAAAAACAAGTTGTGGCTTGACAAGCTGAAACACCTTGCATTTGCAAAGCAGCCAATCAGGAGGCTCCGTTTCCTGTCCTTGGCTCTGATTGGCTGTATATTTGATGTTTGGACTATTAGGCAGTTCTAACTACTTTGGAGGAAGGTCTCAAGTGTTTGCAGATTTCAGCTGTTTGCATGAAGTTGTAGACCTACATTTCTGCAAATATTACTGCTCTGTTGTATACAGTGAAAAAGTAACTTTAATCTGATTACTGATTTGGAAAGCAACTAAGTTACGTTAAAAGTAACATTTTTAGTTACTTTCAGCAGCTGCTAATGACAACGCTCCGCCTCCTGTGAGAATTGATCTTTGTCAATACTTAATTGCAAGATATTTATAATAGTAACATCAACACTGTGTCTCCATTTATAAGGTTGAACTGAAGGGGAGATTGTTTAATGGTTACAATAGTACAAACTAAATGTTCGTAATTTGTGTGTTTCTATTATCTGGAAAACTTTACAGAGGATTTCAGTGCTTCAGATGGGTTTCTGCTTCTTAAAGGCGATTTTCTGTTCTAATTTTTCCTTTGTGACTCCCAATTAGAAAATGATTCAAGCACATCCCATAAAAGCTGCACATGCTTCCATTTCAATCCCATTTTAAAGCAAACATACAAAGAAAAGAAATAAAATGTATATTATTTGAAGGTTCAAGTTATGTCAGGTTGTGATTTTGAGGCTTAGTGTTCATTAGTTTGACATTTAAAACATGTTCAATCTTCCTGTATTTGGTATTTAGGAGTCAGAAATATTCATCTCTGCTCAGCTGTTCACATATAGTTTAGGTAAAGAAACATCTGAACTGATCTGGATGGTTGTGGTCGGATTTATTTAAGCCTAAATTAGCTCTACAGCAACACATTCAGAGGAAAAATAAAGGTAAAACCTAAGTGCACTCACCCAATCAAGACTCAATGCTTCAGTCACCAACGGCCACAGGAACGTGAATTGGTTGGCATTTTAATTACATCAAGGTCTGGGTTTTGACTAGGCCTTTCTGACATGCCGATTCTTTTCTTTTTCAAATATTTTATTGAAAATTAGCTGCTGTGTTTGGGATCATTGTTTTGCTGTTGGACAGATTAGCTTACATTTGACTTCAAGAATACTTTAAAACAGTGTTGGTCAAGGTCGACTCAATGACAGCACGACGCAGAAGATTTGTGGCTGTAAAACAAAATCAAATCATCATCAGTACACCACTGTGATTTACGTTTGTGCTCATATTTGTGTTAAATATCACATTTTTCTGCTTGGTTTTCTCCAGACATGGTGGTTTGTGTATCTGAATTGGTTTTGTCTCTTCCAGAGGACATCGCTCCAGAAAACGTTGGACAGCAACAACTGCTTCTTTAAAGAACGTGTTGTTGTTCTGGAATTGTGTTAAACCTCTCCTGCATGCTTTAATGCAGGAGACTGGCAAATCTCCTGGATTTATAGAGGCAACCATGATTGACAATGATGTCAACACATTTGAAAAGCAGAGTCTGGCAGCAACTTTCCAGTTTAAATGGTGTTAAAGCTACAAAATTGCATAAAATTAGTAGCAAAATCAGCCTACAGTGAAACTTTCCAACCTAATGCTATCTATTTTAAATTAAAAAAAGAAGTGAGACGTTTCATATTTTTTGCAAGAAAGAAACTGATTTGCGCTAATTCCCCCCAGAATATGTTACACTATCTCACATAATATCTAGACTGCAGCCGTCAAAGTGTCTTGAAGCAGGAAATAAACCTCCACCTGGTTGCTTTCTCTGAGCCATGGAGGATAAAAGAGTCAGAAATGTCAAGCCAGTCCAGCGGCTGAGAGCTTCAGGGGAAAATGAAACACCAACAGTAAGAAAAAGCTGAAAAGAGACACTGATCCTCTTACTGTCACTTCAGTTTTTTCCACTTTCTAATAAAATGACAGTCTGAAACACGAGGAAACAGGAGATTTGCAGTGGACACGTCCCTCTCGCTCTAATTCGATGCTCTTCGTTTCATTTCTGGCATTCATCTGAACATATCCGCATGAGCATCTAATGTGCGAGCGGATTGGAGTTCAACAAGCTGCAGACAGAAACTGCTGATGGGATTTAAGCTGTCAGCTTTGGCTTCATGATTTATCTGGTTGTCCTCTGAATTCTCTGTTTTCTGTCATCAAGGAAGAGGTTTAAACATGAGGTCTTAACTCCTTCTTTCAAATTTTCCTCCTCTGCTTCCTTCGGCTTCCGGTTTTAAACATTGAGTTTGTCTTCTTGATGCATCATGTGCTCTCCTGTCTTTCTGCTCCTCTTCTCCGTTTCCACCTCCACCCCCTCACACACCTATCTCTCTTCTTCATCTCTGCCTTATTCCCTCCTTATCTCACCTGTCAACCCTCCCACACCTGTTCATGAATTACTTACGCTTTGCTTCAGAAATTCTCTGTGAAGTGTCCGCCTTCCTTGACCTCCACATCTATATAAAGAGGCTGATGCACATGAAAGTGCATTGAACATAAAATGGCAACATGACAAACTGCCCAACATGCACAAGACAACCCACACACACACACACACACAGGTACACGCACACAGGTACACACACCTTATGTCAAGCCCAGAAGACCTGCTTAAAGAGACAGGCACTCCCACTTTAATACACAACCTAGTGAATATGAATTCAGAAACTTTTTCTCATAAAATGGATGCAACATAATTACATTGTTGTAATTCCTCCAGGAGAAACAATAAGGCATTTTAGTAAATGTAATTGTTGACTTGAATAACTTCTAGAAGTTTATTCAGTAAAACACAGAGTTCCTTTAAATCAAGATTAAAAGCCCACCTGGTTAGAGTTGCTTTGGAACCAAAATAAATGAAACATTGACCAAAATTTTAATATGTTGATGATGATTCTGAAATCAAAATGTAAAATAAAATAAATTTTCTAGTAAACTGTTTCAGACATTATTTAAAATTATACATTTGGGGAGAAAAAAAAATTGTTGTTCCTTGTTCAGATTATTGATGGGCTGTTCTACAACATCTTTCACCATGTTTATGTTGACAACACACAACTTTTATTCTTTATCACAGGACTGTCCACTACAGTCAGAGTAAAAAGACTGCAACTAGTAACCTTAAAATATACATTAAGGTCTAATAAATAAATAGACTAAACAAAAATATAAAAAACTACAGAAGAAGTTTGAAATTTTCACATAAATTTCACAAGCTTCCTGCAGGTTTGAGAATTGAAAACCTTTCACAGAAAAGCAGAGAATTTTCTTTTTAAAACCTGTATTTAAAAGAAGTTTTATCTTTTTTGCATGTTGAAATAGAAACAGAAAACCCATTGAAAGAGGAGCTTGTTTTTCTGGGAAGCTCTGACATCTCTTTTGTGTTTCTTTCAAACATCTGACATCTCATTTTGATATAAAACTCCTCACTTGGAAGTCCATCATATTCCAGGCAGTTATTGCTGTAAATTGGAGGTTGTGTTGTGTTCACACCCAGTGGGAGCTCAGAGCGTCACTGGGTTTCCAGGAGTCTGACACATACAGCAGAAGCTGTCCACTCGCCTATTGATTTCCTTATCAGGAACAGACACACAGACGATGTTGGGAATGAGCTCTGGGGCAACAAAAAGCTCCACGGACACACACAGTCTGACATTAACACACACTCTGGTGCTGCTGCTGGGTCTAATTCTTGGACTAAAATCAGCTTTATGATGACCCAGGGAGACTTAGAAAAATGTGGCACAATTCCTGGGGAACTCACACACACTCAAACGTATTCTCTGTGAGGTATCAACGGGCCACTGGCTGACAGAGGCTCTCCTGGATCTCTGTTTCGCCCCACTGAGTCTTATCTATGATAGACAGAACACACACACACACACACACACACACACACAGATGTCAAAATGCCCATACAAGATGCAACACACACTCAAATACAGCCGACCTTCAATCTCTGCCGGGCTGCTACACCTCAGCTCTCTCTTTCACAAGCATGTGGACAGAGTGGATTCTTTAGGCCCTTAAATTTCACATAAATCATCTCATTTATGGCCGTAGCCACACACCTGTAGCTGACCCACTACGCCTCCTTGAACAGGATAAGATCTATGGTCTGTACAAAACACTGCATTTTTATATAAAATCATTCTGACATTATGAGACTTTATTCTGCTCAGTTCTGCTTATTTGTCCTGTTTTAGGGTCTCCTGTCACTTTAAATCAAAATAATCTGTGCGGGCAACAGGCAGTCCCTGCTCATTTGTGATGTTATATTCCAAAGGTTTTTGAAATGGCTCATTTTCCAGACACCAAAAAATATTAACTTATTGCCTAAAAATGGCTAGGTGTTATTTTTTTTAAGTGTTTGAGTTGTTTTTAGCAAATGCTGTAGATCAATTCCAACTCCTGACTCACCACCAGAGGGCGTGTGTCTGAGTGAGATGATTTTATATCCAGACATGGGGAGTTTAGTTAAATATCTGTCTGGTTTATGGTTTTAAAGAAAAGATGGCACTGGGGAAATGATTCTTGCCCATTATGATTGATGGACATGAACTTCCTCCTTCTTTTTCCGCTGTTTGGTTCTGCTCTGCACCCTTTGTTGCTTTTCTATTACAAAAGTACACAAAACTTTGTCAATATTCTGCAGATGCCAAAAAAAACACAATTTTGCAATTGCGGTGTTTCCATTAAATAAGAAGCGTAATAATTTACAAACAAGAGTTATTAAAAAAACATGCTGCACCGTCTTCCATCTACCACTTCCTGTTGTCTTTATTCATCATTCCCACCAGTAGTAACAGTTGGTTATCGTTCACATGACTTGAGTGATGCATAAAAAGTGCTTTGATTGCAAATTTGCAAAATACGTTAATTTTGATACATTCAAAGAAACCAACTCATTCTAGTGTAAAAAATGTTTAAGTACAAAACATTAACAGGCATGTATCCTTTAAGCAACATTATTTTTGTAGTTCCAATTTGCGTAATTCTATGGTCAATGAAATTGAGCTACTAAAGCCTATTTTTTTCACTCTTTTGTGAATTGGGATCATAGTTCAGGTGTTATTTTAGCTTTTGAGATGCTAATCAGCTTATCCCAGTGGTAAAAACAATACCCTGTTGCCAAGGTTACGTAAAATTTCTTCCAGGTGCAAAACCAGAAGACAGAGGGAATAAATGTGCAACCAAACAATATATGAACAAACGTCTAGAAAAACAGAGCTGCTCCAACATGCTAGCTCTGCATAAAAGATCTATCAATATCATTTCCCTTTTTTCATCACTTATTTCAAGGATTTTTGTTAAATAATTATGGCGTTTTGTGTAAATTATGGGTGAAAGGGTAAATTTTCTAAAAAAGACATTCACCCAACAGATGCTAGTTTGTCTCCAAATCTAAAAGAGTAGCATAATGTGTTGAGCTGGCCAACAGGGCTGGGTTATGGAGGCTTTCCATGCATGAATGAACAGGTATGGGACAGAGACGTACAGAGCGTACAGGCAGGGCGCTGTAATATGAGCAGCATCTCTCTCCAGATTCCCCCGTCACACCTGACTGAGCAACAGCAATTAACCCTGATTTCACTTAGCAGACACACACACACACAAAAAAAAAAATCATAACAACACCTTACACATGACAACACAGTCATCCATGTATAGTACCCACACCAAACAAATGAAGATGCACTAAAGCAAATCAACAACACAGGAGTGACGAGAATGAGGGAAAAGGGACAAAAAGTCAAAGTGGAAATGAAGGATGATGACACATTTATGCAAATTGGAGGAAGGTGTTTTCATGCGTGTGTTTTCATTTTCCCTTTCCTCTTTTGTTCGCTGCGTTGGCATCGGTTATTCCCCTGGCAAGAAGCATGGCCGACAACACCTGAGCTTCACCCACCCACACACACAGAGCAACACAATGAATACACACTCTGTATGGGGCACGTTCAGTGCGGTGAGCTTCGGATGCTCTCGTGAGTCGATAGTGTGATTCTGCAAACAGATGGTAATGACAGTTCTGTCCCTGGACGACTGTCTAATCAGAGTGGCGCCGCTAACACATGCAATCCAACTTTTCTGACTCTGCAGGCTAAAACATCCTTCACAACAAATAAAGTTAACAGCGTAATTCCAATCAAAGAGACATTTACATTAGATAATATTTCCTGTCTTTAATTACTCTACCTCAGGATGTGATTTGATTTAATTTACATTCTGAGTTTGGAGTTGAAACGTTTGCCTGTAGCCATCAGACTTTACAACGCCCAACTCTGAGTGTCTTAAATATTTATACTTATTTGTTTATACATATGGGTTTGGATGTGTAGTCGGAGGCAGGAGCGGTGGGATTGTGATGTGATCTGCTGCAGATTTCACTCATCAGTTCATAATGATAATATTCCACCATTGTTTACTTCCTGATTTACAGCATCTGGCTTCTTCTGGTGCAGAATAATGATGAACGTCTCAAATCAACGACATAAAAGCTGGATAACATGACTAATAAGACTGCAGATGCTTTGAAAACAATCAAATCTGCAATTTAGCTACACATGTGAAACTGGGACAAATCAGATTTTTCTTTTAGGTGAAAAGTTCAGAATCGGTCCAATCAGACGATTTGGGTCTCATTGGGCTACTGTGTGAACATCAACTAATCTTTAGCTCCCTTTATAGATTCAAGTTACTTCCAACCAGAAGAAACATGTTGGTAAAGTTAGTTAACTGTTTTAACCTATTATACATCTGAAAGAGGCATGAATAGTTTTCTGACTCAATATTGTGCTTCTAATGTAATAAACATTAAAATAACTTATATTTGTGGCTCAATGTGAAGATTTCCAACATTAAAAGTCAAACTTGTTTATCAGGATTTATTTGACAGTCCTTCTGGTGAAATAAAGTACTGCTTGTCTTTCAGAAGAATAAAAAAGGTGCATTTGTGTATAAGTTGAGGCAAAAATAGTATTTTTTATAAACATCTAAACTGTTTGGATCTTCTTCACAGTTTTGAGTGAAAAACGGATCAAAAACATGAACAGAGAGGACTCATTGTGGGTTCCCACTTTCTGGAAATCCTTTCAGTATTCCATCCTCAGCTCCCTCACAGCTCTAATGGGCCGCAGCCAAACATGCACACATCCACACAAACAACCAGGGCTTGTTTCACACTTCCAAAAGAAACAGTCCCACTTTGCTGCATACATAGTAATGAAGTCTGTGGATCTCTGCTGTCTTTCCATGCCTTTCATTTCACCTCTGCGGTTACATTTACGTACCTTTGACAATCAAGTCGGCGTAGTTGGAAACTCCGGATCCGCCATCAGATCGGATGACGCAGCGGTAGCGGCTGGTGCTACGCTGCGACGTGTCACCGACGCTCACCGTCGCAGAGAAGCGGCGGTGGTTGACCACCCTGGTCACCATCAGCGCCGTGTCTTTACCGTTCCACTGCTGGAAGATGGGAAATCATACGTGTTGTTGTGGGTTTTCCACTTGCTTTCCATGTTAAGGTATTAATATTAACTGGATTTACAGTGCAACCGTTTATATTTGCTAAAATAACTGCTGTTCTATCAGTGCTACTCTCCACCCTGTATGGTTTTACCAAAGCAATCCATGAATTTACAGAATATGCGCATCATGAAATGAAGACAAAGACTCTGTATTTATGCCTGGAAAAAATAGAATCAATTTTCTCTGAGGAAACTAACCTGAAAACTAAAAAAAACAAACACTGTCTGCATGCAATCTGCAGATTAAATCTCTCAACTGCAATCCTGACGGACCATTCAGGAAACGATGCTTTTTCCCCCAACAGACCCTCAGCTGGGAGAGTTAACATGTCATTACTTTACCCTCCAGTATACTCCTGGGCTTTGTGTTCTGCTGTAACAATAATGCAAACTTGCACATGAATGTAGACTGAAATTAATACATTGCCATGACGACACGCAGCATGAACATGTTGACAAACACGCGTAAGGAATGTCACTGGTGCAGAAATGGAATCACCGGTGCAAAACAGAACAAGATTTAGTTTAATCTGTTTACAAAATGGAGCTCAGAGACCTGGAGGTTTTACATAAAACTGATTTTATGTGGTTTTGTATAAATCTAATGAGAAAGAACTGAACAATATCACATTTGAATTAAAAGGGATTGAACTAAAATGGTAGAATAACTGAGTCAACTTCCAAGCTACAAAAAGTAAAAGAGCTTGAATAAATTAGACCTACAGGTTGGTTGAGATTAAATTATTAGCCTGTAGAAAACCAGAGTGAATTGGACTGAATTACAACATAAACACATTGTAATGTAACAAATGCAAAATCCCCAAAAACTGCTGGCTGACGATGACTACCTTTAGATTTATTTCTCAAATTGTCAACATAATGTAATAAATCTTAGATGTAAGCGTGATATATTAAAGAAAAAGGGACACAATGCTTTGCTATTAAATGTCAACAGTATTAGAAACTAAGTAACAAGGTCTATGGCTTCACATGAAAAGTTCCATCCATCCATTTTCTAACACCTTGTCCCTAATGTGGTCGGGAGGGTTGCTGGTTCCTCTCCAGCTACGTTCCGGGCGAGAGGCGGGGTCACCCTGGACAGGTCGCCAGTCTGTCGCAGGGCCACAGGAAAAGTTAAAAAAATAAAAAATACTGAGGGAGAAGGAACTAGGTCACTTATGCTAGCTTGACTTTGACAATCCTACCATGTAGATGTGCTGTAGGATTTGGTTCGTTAGTCATTTTTTTCTCTCCATAAAAGTTACACCTGGTCGGTTCGGTTGTGGTTTGACCCTTTTGTTCTCCCTCTTCTGCTATTAACGTTTGACTTTCATGAACATTAAAAATTATCTTACTTCTGTTCTAGTTTGTTCTGGTTTGTTTTCCTCTCCACTATTGCTGCATGCTTGGTATGAAAGTTAACGACACAATGCAGACTGTACTGTCTGATAACTAGAATCAATTGGAATATATGTATGACTGAATTGAAATCAAGACAATATTATATAGAATATTATAAAACGGTACAAACCTGCAGCCAGAGTTTATCATGCTGAGACCATTTCCCTCCAGCAGTGCACTGGAAGGTGGCATTTTGTCCCACGTTCACCTCCACATTCTGCAGCCGCAGGAAATGAGGAGCTTTACCTGCAACATAACAGCAACACACAAATTATGGTAACGAGTTCATATGAACAAAATCAATAACTCAATACAAATACACACATTATGTGTAAATTAATTCCAATTTTAATGCAGCTGAAAGACCAACTCATCTTAGCACAAAAGCTTTTTATGGAAAAACATTTTTTTACAAATGGGCTTTTTTCCATTAAGCGAATTAACTTTTGAAATTTGAATTTGCGTGATTTTATGACACACAGCTAGTGTTTGTGTAAACAATAGGACTAAAAGACATTTACAATGTAAGACAGAGCAGGTTATTATTGTAATCAGAAGGGAGGCGTGGCAGGCAGGCTGACATTGTGGTGACTTTGGTCTGGTATTGAGAGTTGTCTGCGACTGTTTAATTTCATTTGACTGTCTGTAGAAGCAGATAAACCCAACCGAGTGTGGAGCCATCACTCATTTAATAATGATAATTTGCTTTGGCACTAATGACAAGGACTTACACATGAAGGTTGCTCCTTCAAAGCTTTTGTAATTCATCTTTCTCCATGACATTTCATTATTTTGGTGTTTCTGCTTATTTTTTGTGCATCATAGTAATTCAGATGGGTTAGGGCAGTTAAAACTTTCACATTTTGAAATCAACATTATTGTGTAGTAATGTTTTTGTTAACATAAGAGGGAATTTAAGCAGCCAGGGAATAGCTGCTTTATGGAACAGAGTTTTGTGGAGCAAAGAGTTTCTGTCAGATTTGAGTGATGAAGACCCTGAGTTTGGACCTTCTTCTGGTTCTCTGCAATCTGTCTGCAATCCTCACTGTCTGCATGTGAGTGCGTCTGTGTGTGTGCGTGCGTGTGTGGGCGTGTGTGCGTGTGCGTGTGTGTGTGTGTGTGTGCGTGTGTGTGCGTGTGTGGGCGTGTGTGCGTGCGTGTGTGTGTGTGTGTGTGTGCGT
This sequence comes from Gambusia affinis, assembly GCF_019740435.1. NCBI lineage: Eukaryota > Metazoa > Chordata > Actinopteri > Cyprinodontiformes > Poeciliidae > Gambusia > Gambusia affinis. Next base: position 28,688,643 of record NC_057874.1, on the reverse strand, counting down.
GTGTGTGCAGGACAGCAATAAAACAGATGATGCTCAGCAGGGCTACAGTTTTGCAGGGTCAAACCTCTCTCACTACGTCTCTCTCACTTACGGCAAGGATGAGCGAGAACTCGTATGTCATCGATGGCGATGAAACCTGGGTGGCCTTGGACCGAAACCGCCTCGAATATTACCTGAGAGTCAAAAAAAGAGAGAGAGGAAGGAGAAAAATAAATAAATGAAAGAAATCCAGATATAAAAACTTTTTTTCCTTCACAGGCTGCTGCGTCTCGGCATCGCTGTGAAGAAGCTCATATGGGAAGCCCAGGGGAATTTTCCACCAAAAGTCAGCAACTATTCCTCTTTTCACTTCATCACTTCTGTCTCTATCCGTATGCCAGCCACATATGCTGTCACTTCTCCGCTTTTCTCCCTTCTTATTTTCTCCTCATCCATCTTCCATCACTCATTGCCCCCCTGTTTTTCCCTCATCTCTTTTTTTCCCGTTCTGAAGCTGTCGCTTTGTGTTGTTCTTCATTTCTTTACCGCACACATCCACTTAAAAAAGACCTGAACACAGACTGAGGATGACATGAAGTCAGCCGGGTGGCTGGGAGGCCATGAACTCCTGACCCACCAACATAAACATGAATATAATGTCAAACCGACTCCAAACAGAGCCAGCATACACTCAATAGTAAGATCACTTTTTCTCAAACAAATTCCACACATTTGCATCAAAACGACAAATCTTTCTTGTTACAATAAAACATAAGAATGCTGCTTGGTAAGTTTATTGGCCAATCATGAGTCGATCTTAAATTTAAGCACTGTAAAAACATAAAACCATACCAGGTGAAAATCAGACTTTTTATCCCAAATTTGACTTTAATCTTCAGAAAAAAATAAAAAATCTGAATTCTGAGAAAAAAAAAAGTTATGATTAAAGTAAAAAAAAGACTTTCTTGATTTAGTTTCTTGTACAAATGTCTTAGTAGATCTGAAATAAGACAAAATAACTTGCAAGTAACTTTTCAGCAAGATATACAAGCTGGTTTTGAGTCAATAATTCCCCTTAATATTCATTTAAAAAGGCCCAATCAGATTGGTTCCATTTGTTCAATCTTATAAGTGAAAATGTTTGCCAGTGGAACTAATACTTTTTAAAACCAATATTAATAAATTATTATCTTAGTAGAAGCTCCTATAACTTGTCTAAAAGGTTCTAGTAAGTTACTTTTTATTTTTGATTCAACTTGAAACTGAATCATTGGAGATTCATTTTGGAGTTTTCATCTTAAATAATCTCACCTTTTTGTACAAGAGTAAAGCTTTTATACAAAAGTAATTCTACCATCATAGGTTTTGCATAAAACCACTTTGCTGCACTTGGTGCTCTGAACTTTTAACTGATAGTTGGTGTAGAAAAGGGAAGTGTCATCTCTCCCTGGGAGGTCACAGATAATTAGGGAGGAAAAGATAAAGAAGCCTTTAATTCACTTTAGCTCCTATAAAGTCTTATATCTATGGTGCTTTTATCCACTGTGCAACACTCAGGTCATTACCTAAAGCAAAGGTACTGAAGTGTTACTTCACGACAGCACAGAGCTGTATACCGCTGCACCTTTAATAGACCAATAAACAAGGAAGCACAGCAAGACTGGAGGTCATTAAACGAACAGTTCAGTTACAGAACTCACCACAGTACATGACTCAAAACTGTAAGTAGTGACTACTTATAGAAGGTAAAATATAAGTTTCTACAGAGAAACAGTCAGACTGTCAAAAGTAATTCAAATTTTTACTAAAACTTTAAAATGAGCTCCGTCTCTGGGTGTTATGGAGTCGTATCGCAGTCCGACAGCGTCGGCATCCCGTACTAATATAGATATTGGTCCTGATATTAAGAAAACTTCTAGATCTGTCGTCCTGACGACATTCCTGATACATTAGGTCAAATCTATTTGTGAAGCTACTGGTGTATGTAAGTGTGATGTTCTGGTGCAGAATTATAAAATAAAAGTGGAATTCAGTTAATTTATGTCTGTGGTTAATCAAAATAAACTCTTTTAATAAATTCATCTGTTTTTCTGCAGCAGATCAGCATCAGCAGATTCTAAACCTCAGATAGCAGAAATGGATCGGTGCGTCCGTATTACTATAAACAGAGTCTGTGTGTGTGTGTGTGTGTGTGTGTGTGTGTGTGGGTGGAGTACCTGGTAGGAGTTGGGCCAGAATGTGGAAATGGCGAGTTCAGCCTTGACCCAGCCTTCGGTGACGGTATCCGAGGCGTTCCACACCGGGTTACCTTGAGCGCCTCCATTCACCTGCAGGCGGCGAGCAGCAGGGAAGGACGACAGAAAGGTAAATGATGAAAAGAGCTGATTCAGGGATCCTGAAATCCATAGCAGCAAAACTCAAAAGACAGATTTTCCTCTGATGTGGAGCTGCAGAGGCTTTTTAACTCCTTCAGACCTGATTTTTTTTTTACTGTGAACTCATTTGGATGTTTAATGCTGATACGAAATGCTTCTCAAACTTTTTCAGGCTGAGGATCATTTAACCCATTTAACAAACACTAATGCACTAATGATACTAATTAAAACACTAGTCTCTGTACTCACTCGTTGTTGTTTTCTTTTAATGAGACGGGTGGAGCTGTTTTTGTAAATGTGAATGGCCACAACAAAACCATGAACACGTCTTCTCTGGGCTTTTTGACTTATTTACAGATTATTAAAGTTTGTAGTCTTAGCTTTCCAATCATGTCAAACATATGGAAATCCAAAGAGAATTTGTTCTTCACTATCAAGTGTTGTGTGCATTAGGGCTATTTGCAGTCTAGAAGCAAAATAAAAGAAATGCTGAGTTGCTTTGGCAGAAACAAAAATTCTGTTTTTCAGCCTAAACACGCAAAGTTATACAAACAGCAGTCTTCAGCAATTGAGACTCATTGGCAGTCGTTCAAAAGAATCAAATCGCTAGAGAAGAACATATCAAAACTTACTGCATTATAGCTTAACTTCCTCCAATCATAAAAGTAATCCTGCCGTTATATTCTTTCCACTAATATCTTCAGTTTTTCTTTTGAGTGACTCAGTTTTAAGCTATTTATTCATTATTATATTTAAACAATCCTTCGGTAAGCTAGCTATGCACGTCACACCTTGAACTAACACGGCAACTAAACGACCGTTTCCATGCAGTACCTTTTGCACCAGTCCTTCTCAGCCAGCCATTCGCTTCCACACATCTGTATTTTCTGCTACACACCTTGATGTAGACGTTTAAGGTTCCCGGGCTTGCCCCGTCACGACTGGACAGAGAGTACAGGAAGTCGATGCAGTGGGTGTCGTTCTCCTTCAGGGTGGGCATGTACAGGTGAGCCTTCTGTCCTGACGCACGGCCCGATGCATTCACTACCATAAACGAGCCTGCACACATGTAAACAGAACAACAAAAACCCACACATGACGTTAATCTGACATCAGTTTTCAACAATATCATGTCCTAGTAACCTTTTGAAAGACATTTTGGATTGAAACTGCATGCTACAAGTGGGCTGCAATATCCATATAATTAATGAATGCATGTTTCTAAAGGGTGAGAAAATTCCATTGAGTTACATGGACAATAAACACGGCACATTTTCGTCTAAAAAACAGGAATTGTAGCTTTTTCCAAACAGGTTCAACTTCTGTTTTCTCTCTGTCTGCTTTAAAAAAATATTTTTTTACATGTTTCAGTTACCATAGCGTCTAGGTGTTCCCCAAGGCAAGGTCTCGGGACCAGTTCTATTTCTTTTATACTAGAGGTGGGACTTGAATAAAAAAATGTAATCAGGTTAATTGTAAATGTCGGTAATTAATCAAACAAAAATAACTGCCTTTTAGTCAAAACCACATATCAACAAAATAAGCTTTTGTAATCACAAACACATTTTTTACTGCTAAATCACTGAATAGACATACATTAGCTAACAACAAAATGTGTTGTTTTTTATCTTATTTAGTCAAATTCTAATAGAAAACCACACAGGGCAAAATAAAAATGTTAAATTCAAAAACCCTTTTAGCTGCTAAACTGTTGAATAGGCATATGAAAATAGCAAAAAAATATTTATATAAAGACATTTATTGATTTTAAATGTGATGATTGAGGCTTTTTAAATAGCCTAACCACATCTAAGTTCAAATATCTTTGTTTAGTTAAAATATGGATCAGATTATGAGCTAAAAACCTCCAGTTTCAAACATACTTTGGTGAACGGCGGCGACAATAACTGGCCAACCCTCAAAACCCCCAAATGAAGAGATGTTGCAACTTTTTTGTGTTTCTCCTGCATTCATTTTTTCCTTGGCACCCTTAAGGTATCGCCCTTTGGGTCGAAAGCATCTCGATAAATGAACTTTTTAAATAAACTCGACTTGAATATGGAGCCCTATTTTATAATCATGCTTGCTTACATACACAGGATACTTTATGCTTCACAGAGAGAGAATCATTGATTTCTTCAGGACATTAAGTGCATCCTCCATGGATAAATAATGTCCCACAAACTATTAATTACGGAGTACTGTGAGCTGGAAAATGGCTGATAAGTTTCGTACAGCACAAACCAGATGCTTGATGCAGCAAAGAAAGCCAAGCTCTTAAAGCTCTTTAAATCACCAAAATGGTATATCAAAGTCCTAATGCATCCACACCCTGAGGGTTGCAAAACCAGGCGTAAACCACACTTTCTTTGTCAGCTTATGGTTTAAGTGTGTTTTAGTCGGTGCTTTACGGCCGAGGATGGAGCTTTTATGGGTCGACCAGCTGCATTTGGCTAACTGCCATCAGCTTCACTAAAAATCTGAAGCGACTGGAAGAGTCTCTGGGAAGGGAGAGGAAAAAAGTTGCATAATAAATAAAGTAGGTGTGACTGTGCAGATTAATCATAACTAAAGGTGCATGCTTATATTTTTTGTCATCTGATGGTTCCTGAAGGGACCTTAACATACTAATAATAATAATAATAATAATAATAATAATAATAATAATAATAATAATAATAATAATGGAGAAAGAACTTACAAATAAAGCATAACTAATACTTTGTTCTAGGTTTGGAAATATGTCTGGTAGTAAAACTGAATTAAATGGCAAATTGCATCTATGCAATGCAAAATGGGATTTTATGATTATGTTACTTTTTCATGACAAACACCTTAACAGTTAGACTGGCTTTGAAATAAGTAATTTATCTATGTTTAAACTATATTTTAGGATAAATTACACCTCAGGGGTACTGTAATAACCCTTTTTAATTTTAACCAAATCATTTTCCACGTCCTGTGGTTTGAATAAAACATTTTCTAAAATATCTGTGGCATTTTACATGCAGAGAAAATGTAAAATTTCTGGAAGAATCGCAAATATAATGAACACATAACTTGGCAAATTAAGGTGGATGGAGCAACATAAAAATAGGACAGTGGTACTATGGACGTAAAAAACACCAAGAGAGAACATGAGAATGAATCTCATGGATATAAATTATCGTCTTTTACACAATAGAGTAACACAAGATGCTTTTATTCACTCACACTCCAACAAGCATTATTAGAAACAAAACAAACTCACAGCTGCCATTTCTCACATTGTTTCACTGCTATGGAGGTTAGAGAGACAAAAATCTGTTAACGTGAGAAAAACGCGTGAATCCGTCTACCGTATCACACACACACGCACGCACGCACACACACACACACACACACGTCCAGATCAGAATAAGTGGGTCAACTCAGAGCAACAAACGTTCCAGCACACTTCGCCACTCGAGACCAACTGTTTTCACAAAAACTGTGGAATCTGAGATCTCACTTTTACTTTTCCAAAGATGTCGACAACAAAGTGAACCAGAATCCTCTGCTGCATATTTCTGCTATGGAAATTATTTTAAACGGAACATGTTACCCAAAATTCAAGTTTTTGATGTGTTGCTGCTTCTATTTGGGTTTCTACTGTTTCTAAAAACAGATCAAGTACTTAAAAACACCCAGTTGTCCTAAAATAACATTTAGTGGATCTTTGGGGAGTTTTAACACAGTGGCGGGTCATTTTGACCCGAGGACAACAGGACGGTTAAAAACACCCAGTTGTTTTCTTAGCAACAAGTTAATATATTTGGGTGTCTGGAAAATCAGCTAATTCAAAAACCTTCTGAATGTAAAGTAACAAATCAGCAGGAACTGCCTATTACCTAGCAACCCCAACAGAATTCCACCCGTTACCTAGCAACCTTAGTGAAGCCCAGCCCCATTACCTAGCAACCCAAGCTGAGCTCTGGCACAAATATTGGGAAGGAACTGTACATTAAATTTACCCAAATACATTTTAGGCAGTATATATAATTAAAATCAATAGATTGGAAAAAAGTTACACAAAAAAATCTAAACTCTGCATCCATTACTTGCTCATATATGACTTCTTCCTCCCTCTCCCTCCCCCTCTCCTGTCAGCCTACTGTCATATAAGGGACACTAGAGCCCACAAAAGACCCCCTGGAGGGGGAAAAAAAAGAATATTGTTACAAAATTTAGGCCTATTATGAGTGGATACTAAAATCTGACTCAACTGAAACAAATAGTTACTTCTGAAATTAGGTATTTTCTTTTTCCGTGACAATAACTGCATGTTGAGGCAGAAAAGACTCCTAAATACAAAAGGATAATTATATGTTGTATCAGACAACGCAGGAACACACCTTTAGGCTCTTTTTTACAAGCAATCTGTTACAAAAACACAAGGAAGAGACAGTAAGCAAGATTTTAGCTCCTACAAGGTGATTCCCTGAGACAATCGATAACAATTTAGTTCTATTTCACAAGAAAAGTCACTATTTTATGGAGCAAGTCTTCTGAGAACTGATATGGCTTTCAAAACAGTTTGGCTTTTTTCCACAATGGTCCTATAGAAAGGAAACGTCTGCAGCCACATATTAGTGCTGATATTATTCAGTTAACAGTAATGCACACTTAAGTGTTTCTGCACTGGATTTATGTATTTAGCTTGTGACAATATGTGAAGGAGGCGGATGCATCCTTTTAATAGAGCTGCAAAGCTATTATATGCAGCGTAGGAGGCCAGCGTAAAGGAAAACACAGATATGCACACCTGAACAAAGGAAATGATGCCGTCTTCGGGTCCTGGGGAATATATGCTCCATACTTTGGCATCATCTTCCCACTTGGGATCATATAGGATGTGATATTTTTGAACAGCAGCAGGTTAAGGTCTATGATCAAGAGAAAATATGGATTTCTCTTTTCTGTTTCCTATCTGAAAGTTTTCAGCTGGAGTTAGAAGTATGCACAAATCACTTTTTTCACTTCCGATACCAATACCTGAGTTTTAGTGTCGGGCAATACCAATCCAATAAAGAATATTGACTGAGAATGTTTATTTTTTCTAATCATTACCAATTCGTTTGATAACTCTGCAGCAGTACAGCACACTTGAATGCACCAATATCTTCACAAACGTGGTCAAACGTGTAAAAACAGCTTTAGTTTGTTGAGTCGGTGTAGTTAGGAATAAAACAAACAAATGTAAAATAATTAATAAAGAAACTGTGTCAAAAACAGGAGGTTGATCAAATTGGTCAAATATTTAAACAAACAAGCAAATCTTCTTTCAAATGGGTCAGAAAGTGCAATTAGAAATTCTAGATATCATGTAAAATGAGTCAGTAAATCTGTTTATCTCCAACATCTCAAAAACCGAATCAAACTTGTGAGACTCTTGAAGTCTGCTGCCTTTGTTTTGATTGTTTGAGAATAAAACTGATTACATTTTCCAAGGCCACCTTAAAAACCAAAATAAGAAAGTCTTTTCTAGTCCCTGAAAACAAACTTAAATTGGATGAGCCAGAGAAGGAAGCTAAGCGTGAGCGAAATCAGAAAGCTGCTGGACGAACGCGACTTCCTTCTATCTGGATGAAAAACGACGCCATTGTTGGGTAAAATGGCTCATCTTCCTCATCATCGCCATCGCATAATTCATGCCGAAGGGAATCGGCAAACCCCAACACAAATATGTCTGTGGCCTTCGGTCCATTTAGTGCACCCGATTCCCCCCTGAGGTGCCTCACACCCCCATATGTTCTGCGTCCTGAATGGGTAATGGCCCTGCAGGATCGTCATCATCATCAGCAGGAACAGACAGAAAGCTGGGCTGAATCTATCATAACACATTGGTGAAAAAAAGCAAAAACTTAAATTCAGCATCAGTAACAAGTTTGGTTTGGTCATATTTGAGGTCAAACAGATTCAATTCTTCTTCAGACCTGTTATCGTTTGGTCTCATCCCTGCACAAATATTAACACCATCAGTAAATCTGTGTAAAATGTGTACAATATTGCTGAAATCCACAAACATTTGAGACTTTAACACACTTATAGCTGCCCATTTTAATAATTCAAACACTAAGGATACCTCATTATGCATTAATACCCACAGTGGAAACCACTGGGACTAACACAGAGGCCAATGCTGTTCCCTACATTATCAGGGAACAGCCAATCAGAGGGAATATTAGACAAACTCTACAAAAACATAGAGAATAGATGGTGACTACTGTTAAATAAAAGTATGTTGACATTTATTGAATAAAACTATAAAGAAAAATGCAAAAATTTCCAATTTTGTAGGAGCTGGAGTCTAAAGCTAAGTCACTAATCCTGCTCTGCTGTCCAGGCCTCCACAGACAGGAAGAAACACTAAACTAAACCAAACCAACAGAAAAACAAAATCTAATCTGACTTGAACCAAAAAAAACCTCAGAAATAATTAAGAAAGAGAGAAAAACCAAATTAAAAACCTTACACACAATGATGCATTTAAATTGTGTTGCATTTGTATTCTAGACAGCCATTTAGATTCAATATATGTTCTTACATTAAAGTTAATCTTCATAGCTCATCTCTTACGACACTGTTCTCTGGCCCCCACCTCCGTCTCTTAACCTTGCAGTAATCTGATAAGTCGGTAATTGAAATGCCTTTAATGGGGCAATGGAGTAAACCATGAATGCAAACAACTCATTCATCTGTCTGAGGTTGACTTGTTCTTCTATCCTGCCGTCCTCTTTCCCCTTCATCCCTACGTGCCCTTCTTTTAAAATCCATTTATAATCCATCATTCTTTCTCTCCTTTGTCCTCCCTTTAGCATTCCCTCCTTCAAGTTGTCCATCTCTCTCTCCGCCGCCAGCGGCTTGTAAACACACCTCACCATTAGAGTGAAATTTACTCCCAATAAGAGCCAAAAGAAAAAAAAGCTTTTAAAGCATCAAAACCTAATTCATTTACTCATATTACAGCAAATGGAGCAGGCGGTGCGTCTGCGTGAGGGTGTGTGAGGCTGGGGAATTTCGTCACTCTTCACAAACCTCACAAATGGCTTTTTATAATGCTTTTACATCGGTTTATGTTGCGGTCGGCTGGCTCTCTTCATTTGCGCTAAATGTTGACACTTCACCAATAACTGATGGTGAAGGAGGCAAAGAGAGGAAAAATGTTAAACACTGACAAACATTAAATTAAAAGAGTCATGAAACACTGTGCAGAAGTCTTAGACCACTTTGCTTCCAGGCCACAAGATTTAGGGTTCTATAAAATTTATTTTATTTTCCCAACTCTGTTTCTTCTGCTTTAATTTTCTGGAATTTCCCATATTTCCCCATATTTAGCAACCCAGAAAATACATAATTATGGTGTGAACGCTGCTGCAGGAGGTCTATATTTTCTTTTATTCTGTATTACAAACAAAAAACTTGTGTTTCCACAAAACATTGGTTTTACAAGGTGTTAAAATGTTTCTCCCTAATTTTTTTTAAAGAACTCTAAAACTAAGAATATGACTTTTAACATAAAAACAAATCTCCATTTAAAAAATGTTTTACAGCTGAACTCAACAACTAGAAGTTGTGAAGGTTTGTGCATATTTCCTAATGATCAAGTGCCATTTATGTTGCAAAAACAGGCAGTTTGTTTCATTTCAGGAATAAGCACTTTCAAGTCTCACTTCTACTAATTAAAATGTTAAAGTTTTAGCCGCAGCCAGCTAGGAGCCAGTCAGACGTTAGCTAGCCGTTAGCCTGCTCCTTTATGTTTCTAAGAAATTGTCGTATTCTTGCATCTCCAGTCGACTCTCTACTGACAAAATATACAGAGTTTTATGCCATTTCATAAAACTTACTGGCCCTGAACCTTGTGCCAAGCTTTAAGTTATTTATTTGTTTTATGGGGAAGACATTTGTGTTTCATAGTTTTTTGCCATTTTATTCTGTTATGAGGCCATAAAGATTCTTCTCAGTCTTGACTTTTATATGCTGGAGATGCTTCAATCATGTTCTTAAACTCAACTCAAAACTTCTGCAAATCTTTGTCTAAACAGCATAAAGAGACAAAGCCAGTAACTGCATAATCTCCATGACAAACTTTGTTACAGAACATTTGTGTTTTCAGACTGAGGCAATAAAGCAGCAACAAAGCAGAGATGAAATCTCCCTTTAATGGATCAATTAATTCCCCTGATTTTCTGTTAAAACACGACACTGACAGAATATTTTCACTGAATACACTGAACATAAACGGCTCCCTGGGGTCTTCGCTCAATGCTCAGCTCTTTCTCTCTTAAATCTCTCTTTGATTTTCCTTATCAGATGTTTTATGTCTGTCGTCTTTTGGATAAAAACACCGTCTGAGCTCTCAGAAACAGCTCTGTGGTTTTTCTTGCAGCTTCTAAGGCTTTGCTATAAACTTGTGATTTAACATTTTTTCATTCAGTGTTTGAGAGGGAGTTTGATTGCGACAGTTCGACAGCATGTGGCCTGGAAATGTCTATCAAAACACATCTATGGACATTTCCCCACATATGACAACTGCTCTGATAATCTACAGCACTTTTTTGTGTCTTTCAGAAGTTTGTAATCATGATTGGAAATTTAACAAGGTGAATTTATTTCCAGCTGCTACAATGTTTATTTCTTGTTCATTGCAGCACAAAATCTTATCAAGTATTTTGGTGCAAATACCTTAGAACAAATTACTTACAAGTAACTTTTCAGCAAGATATAGGAGCTTGTCTTAGGTCAATAATTCATGATATTAATAAAAAATTATAGTAAGATATCGCCCCATGTCATAAGTGAAAATAATGCAAATGGAACTAGTACTTTTAAATTTATATTCAAAATTATTTACTTGATACAGGTTAGCATATCTTGGTGCAAAGTTTCCTTTGAGTTAGTTTTGTCTTATTTCAAATTAACTAAGATATTTGGACTGAAAACTAGAATAAAATAGTTGGTAAGATTTGGTGTTTTGGCAGTGATTGTATTCCTAAAGTCTCTTCTTACAGAGAAAAGTGGACAAACCATTTGATAGTGTTTTCAAATTTCCCATTTCATAAAAGTAATATGTTGATCTGAGACTTAATGTAAATGCCTTCTGATTGATCGGTGCGACATTATGCAGCATAAATTAATTTCTCTTGCCATTTGACATCCGTTCAGGAGGCTTTCCAATTTCAAGGGTGGGAAGGGCGGTGGTGTCGGAATCGGAAATGGCTGCGTTAACCACCACACGAGTCATCAATAAGCTTTTTAGTGGTAAATAAGAAATAAATGACCTCGCATACACAAACGCATGCCCAGAGGCCAATGAGAATCCGCTGTAATCCCTCTCTAATAAGCTGAGAAAGACAGGGACATTGGCATTATTGATCACACCTTCAGGGACAACTTTTATATTTCTTTGCAGATAGACTGATCAATAGTCAGGATGCAAGTCACAAACACAATGCACATACAGCCGGAGACACAAGAAGGGAATCTTTGGTTAGATTTGACCCGTGGGAACTCTAAATCCCAAAAGTCCCTGCTGTCGCTGGATCACGGCTGGGTTGACCTATAGGAGATCGAAATCCCAGCGTGCGACCAGCGACACTGGACACATTGAATAGGAAGTGGTGCTTTGTTGAGTTCTGCCCTTTGGTGTCCATCAATTTCCCGCGTTTGGCCCTGAGAAGCATACATTAAAACCGCGTGTCAAGGAGTAAGACAAAGAAATGCAAACTTTTCATCCTCACTTTGGGACAACAGTAAACAAAACAAGACGATAAGGTACAGAATAGTGAAGTAGATAATTTAATATTAGAAAAATTTAACTTGGCGCAGATGTTCCCAGAGTATTACCTTTAGAAAAGAATAATAATAAAAAGAACATTACCCACTGGAAAATTTAAGATGGCTGCCATTTTTCAAGAACATTTGTTTTAAATTCATCAGAGATGAATATTTCTGATAACCCTTAGACCCACAGAATTCATTTTTGCACAAAAACTGCCAATTAGATTATTGTGTGTGGTGTCAAATCATAGCCTTAATTTTTTTATTGATTGAAATCCGTAATGTTTTCCGTCTCAGTTGCAATGAAGAATATATGTTTGCACTAAAATCAGTTGTATTTATTGCAGAGGGCACAGATGATGAAAAAGATAGTTTCACTAATTTGCTAAACATTAAAGCAACAAACAAATTAAAAAAATGTGCGAAAGCTAACGCTAAATGGCAGAAAACAAAAAAAATAGAGAAAGCTAATGCAGAAGTGTAACCAAGTACATGCTTTAGCTTCAGCCTGTTAACTTTTTCATAAATTATTGGTTTGTAAAATAGTAAGTTATTAGGTTTCCTTTTGTGTCATGTTGTAAATTTACCAAAATAAAGTTAATCTGAAACCGTTAAACACATAGAAAATTAGCAGAAGCTAACGCTAACAATTTAGACGTCAGATCTGCAAACAGCAAAGACTTCAGTTTTACGTTTGTCATGTGACTTTCATAAATATGATTAAAAAGCAGATATAGTGGCATAAAGTTCATCCAAACCATAAAAACGGGTGTTATGGACATAATTGATTAAAGAGGCACAACAATGGTGGCCACTTTGAAAAATATCACCTTAAAATTAAAAGGATTAATGGAAAATGTGAACTGTGAACTTTTTTACAGTGATGTGCCGCACTAGTTGATGTAATAGACAAACCAAAACTCTACAGATAAAATAGGAGTGATTTTGACCAAACTTGTTGTCCAAATGTTTTAGTTTTCAGCCCCTGAGCTGCCCAAAGTCCGTACAGAACCAAAACGGAAAGCAAAAGTAGAGCTATGCTTAAGCTTTTTAGTGCATCAACAAATGAGAGAGCTTGACAAACACACACACCTTCAAAGCAGAGCTATTTAGTCTCCATATTTCACTGGGTTTACAATCACTCTCCGCCATTTCCCGATCTCCTCCCGGCAGGACTGAACCTGCGGGTAATTGGCTTTTTAATGACTTCTGCATTTCCACACATTTTCCATTTTGGTTATTTGCCTCCTCAAGGCTCATTTGAGGAGCCGTGCTGCGAGTTGGTGGAAGGGGTGCGGGCAGGTAAGAAAGCAGACAACACAAAGGAACGCCGTCCACATTTTCCTTTGTACAATGAATTACAAAGACAAAACATTAAGCAGAAAATTTAACTCACCCTGAAAAGAAAATGTTAAAGTAGGATTCTGAAATTGATTTTAACTTTAGGAAACAATACCATGCACTGGGTTTTTTAAAAGTATCTCCTCTTATGAAGACTTGACTGCATACAAAAGTTAAAAGAGCAAACAGGAAGGGTATTAGCAATGCATTACGTTGGCTGACATGGTAATTTAAAATAAATGAAGACCACTTTTCTTCACTCTATTACTTTCTTCTTCTACTACTCTTCAATTTGAATCATTTACTGTTATTTCAACTATTAACTTTATCTTTTCTCTGGCTGCGATTCGTTCCTGGAGGATTTCATTTGGGCGGAGATAACAACTAAAGGTTGTTATCAGACATTATTCTGGAAATATTCTCATAATATTACAACTTCATTCTCATAATTTTATGCAATTTTTGATACCAGTTTATCAAAAATAACATTATCTGGGTTTTTTGTAGTATTGTTAAAGCCTGTAGTGAAGTTTTGTAATTATTTCCCCAGATTTCTGCACAATAACTTAAATAGAGTAATATTGTTGAACAGTAAAGTACATGTAATTCATAGATCAATAACATTGTGCTTAACCTATTTTATATATATGCTGTATTTTATGAGACTCAGTGGTGGAAAAACTATTTCTTTCTTGCTTGTTGCTTTTCATTGGAGACAAAAACATGATCCAACAATAACATAGTTCCATACTTCACTTCGGCAGCTGAGCTATATTAAAGGATGTTTCAGCCTCTGCAATCACTACAATAAAAATTATAATCATTGCTCCAAAGTGGTTTTCTTTTAGCGTACCCCGCATCAGACATGGGAACCTATTTTCCCACAAGAGCTTATTCCGTCTTTATTCGCCTAAGGGAGAAAATCACTCAGGGAATATTATGGCTATTTTTATGACCCCCGCATGAGCTGCCACACACACACACACACACACACACACACACACACACACATACTGAGTCAGACACTGAGTGATACGGAGCCCACAGCTGGGTGTGGGATATGTAATCCAACCACTAACTGCAAATGAAGAAAGAAACACATCAGTGGCTGAGATTAGATGGAGCTGGCAGAGATGGAAAATGAAACAGAGGCTGTCAGTGATGTCTTTGTGCTCACATTTTCTCCCTCTCCTTGTGCTTATCAACCTCTTTTCTTCCACGCTGGCTGTCATTTTTGAGACGTTATTGCCTTTCTTTCAGTGTTTGTCACATTCGCTCCCTCCTTCACACACACTCACGTATAAAAACAGAGTTATCACTAGCCTACAGGGAGCCATTACTTCTGTGATCCAAGGCTTTTATGTGGTGGCTTGGCCTTAAAAATGGGCATTTATTGCTCCCCCTGATAAATCATGTAAGTGTGTCTCTATTTTTCAATCTGCTGCTTGCTTGACTCTCTTTTGAAATACTAAGAATGAATAAAAGTCTCCACATGTATCATTTATATGTGTTGGACTGGTTTGTGTTTTGGCTTTAAGGAAGACGGAAGAAAATAATGAGAACAAATGATAATTTAATTATAGAAATTTTTCCAGAATGTTGTCACCTCACTAAAATAATAATAAGTTATTTTGTGCCAAAAATGATTTTTGCAAAACAAAATCCCCACCTCTTTCTTTCCAAAAAATATTTTGAGGCAAAAAGAGAAAAACCTGGAAAAAAATGATGTAAGTCGTTATTTTAGGAAGGTGACGATATTAAAAGAAGCTTACAGGTAACTTTTCAGCTTGTTTTAAATCAATAGTTTGTTAATATTGATGGAAAACCGGCAGAGTTTTTTCATTTATTACAAGTCATTTTTCCCATCTTATTAGAAAAATAACCTGCCAGTAAACTTTTCCATCAATATTGACAAAATTTAACTTAAAAAAGCTCCTACATCTTGCTGAAAAGTTAATTGTTGTACTAGGATATCGGCACAAAAACTTAGATCATAAAATACGAGGGGAGATGTATTTTGTCCCCTCCCACTGTCGGTATGTGCATGCTCAGATCACGACTGGTTGCAAAAACAAACAGGGCCATATGATTTAAACGTTACATAATAAACCCAGACGGAGTCGCAGAATTTATTAAATAAAATGAAAGCCACAATAAAACACAGAATTTCATGGAATTAGCAGAGAACAGTGAGAAATGAAGGATTTTCTGTAGTTTCTGTAGTGTTTTGGCCGCTGCAGCTTCCGTACCTGCTAACATTTGACTACCCAGGACTTGGGTCTGCTCTCCACACAGACAGGGTGAGCTAGAAAAACGTGTTCCTCTTAAGATAAGTAAACAACTCTGAGCTAATTGCTAGGTTCAGGCCCAGCAAGTTTTATAAAATGGGAATAAACTTTTCTGTATGTTTTGTCAGGACATGGTTGACTGGAGGCGTAAGAATACGACACTACTGAGAAACAGAGAGATGTAGATTTGTTCATTTGTTTTCACACAGAAACTTAATAATGAGTAAATATGATTAAAATGGCAAAAATATAATTCAGAAAATAATTTGGAAAAGAAAACAAAAAACAATCTGGTTTCAGCAATTATTCAATTATCTTTTTAAATGCAGTGTGTCTCAGTCAGTACTTAGTAAAGAAGGATTTTCCTCACTGTACAGGAAGTGACAAAACACATAGAAAAAAACATATGTTGTCAACATGTCAATAATTTGATGGATGCCACGGCAACAATCTATGATAATCCCTCCAACAGAAATCTCACTTTCTGTAATATTTTCACCATCGACTCTCTGAGCAAAGCTTTTAAAATCCCACTCAGATCCCTTCAGGTTTTCTGATGATTCAACGTCGTTTTTTCTTTTTTATTATCTTAACTAAAGTGTTCATGCAAGAACCGCCACCGTCTTTTTCCCTCTCATTTGACTCAAAGTTTCCCACATCTCAGTCCCTTCATCATGTTTCTCTTATCTGGATCCATTTGTTCATCCGTCGTCTTCAGCTCTATCTGCTCTGGTTGAAGATTTTAAACAAGGATTTTACCTGTCTGGTAATTCGTCCATCTTCACCGAGCCTTCAGTCTGAGAATGCAGCTGTGTACTGACTTCATTTTAAAAACAGACTTCACTAAAATCTGACTCCAAGCACATTTATTTCTTGTCTTAAAAGAGAATTTTACCCACTTGTTGCAATGACTTTTGGAAACGTGATATTGATATTGGATTGATATTGTCATGCTAAACTGCAAGATAAAAAAACTTTAAAATCAAGGTAGTTAAAACTTAAAGCACCATAATGGCCAATGCTACGCAGCATGACTTTGTAATTTTGAAGTGACCCAGAAAGAGAAGATTAGGGTGAAATATGTCTACAAAATCCATTCTGAAGGATTTTGAGCCGAACAAATGGAGCAAATCTGGTTTCCAAGTTACGGTGGTTGATGCAGGTGGGCAATTTCTCAACATTTTTAAACAACGTATGAAAAACAGATCCCCATTAAAAACAAATCTCCATTTATTAACAAAGTTTTTGCATTCATCTTAATTTTGGAACAACTAGAACCAGAAACATTAACCCTCTTTTTCCCAAGAGCAAATCTTACTTCTCATGTAAGAAAACAAAACGCTGGGCCTTTTTTATGTTTTATAACAACAATGATTTATATTTTCGACAGAAATCTCACCATTTTGTTAATTTCAATTAAACTGAAATTGTTTAGTTTATTACTGAGCAGCTAAAATAAAATAAAATAAAAACACAAAGAGTTTGTTTTAAAAGTTTTATTTAAAAGATTTTGTATTTTTGTGGCTCCTTATCCTAACGACTTTGGCTCTTGGCAAAAAGTTTGGGCACTGGTGTTACAAGACATTTTTACTAGAAACTAAACCAAAATGACTTGTGATTTTGCAGTGAAGTTTAAGTATTTTAATTTTTGTTTTAAACCACTTGTTGATGTGTGGCATCTACCTATTAATGTACTGCAAATTGCATGAGCAAAATGTTTTTTTTTTTTGCTGTTGTATTTTGGATAGGGCATGAAAACTGTCTCTAGCCCAGAGGCCCTCATCTTTCTATGTCCAGCCCTGACAGCCACCCTGAGTGTTGAACAGTTGCATGTTTTCCATAAAACTGGTGTCCTTAACTATCTAAAGTTAAGGACTTTCTGAAACAAAATGACCTCCTTAATATTAAAACTTGGGAAAACTGAGAATCTTCAGACAATAAATCATTTCCTTCAACATTTTTTAAATATTTATATTTCAACCTTACAAAGTTAAGCATAGTGATTAATCACAGATCCAGTGTGATTAAATTGATTATTTTTTTAATCAAATGACAGCACTAGTGAAACATTTCTGCAGTGACCTCATAGAAACTTTCTTCCGCAGTTTCTCAGAATAAATGTAGGTGTTGTAGGTGTTTGCAAAGCCTCTTCCCTGTCACCCTGTCAATTTGCTATTGTCCCTTTTGTGCCATTTTTCATTTCTTCCACCCTGCCTGGACACTTTCTGCCCGCCCACAAATCACAAATGCAATCAAGTTGCTTCTGACAAGGGCTCTCAAATCACCATCAGCGCCTAAAAAAAGAGAAAGAAATGGAAGGAATATTTAACCTCTGCAACCATCAGTAGCCACTTGACAGACACACACACGCACAATTTATGCTATACAGCGGTGACACACTGTAATTCAGGGCCCTATTACTGATGGCAGCTTTAAACAAGGCATGGCAGTGTGTACGTGTGAGTGTGTGGCCTCAGTTTGTGCGACAACTGAACGGAGAGGCACTCTCTGATTAGTGCTGATTTGTTTTCAGCTTCTCGGTGGGAAAAAATAAGAGGGAGCACTGGCAAGCGGCAAACTCACTCCTATGAAAATATACAGCAAAAGTGTAGAAACTGTTCAAACATTCCTCTCTGTCACATCGTTAAAAAAAAAAACAAACGACCAAAGACGCCTCAGGAGAAATGAATGTCAGAGAATGAAGGGAGACGGAAAGAAGAAAAAAATGAAAGGAAAGACAGGAAACATTGTTTGGGTTCAGGTTTGACAGCCGATGAACACGTCAACACTGCAAATGACAGCACACACTGTCACACACACCTCTCCTAGAGCACCGCAAAAACACACAACTTATCAAGTATCTGTCCAGTCTCCAGTGCTAATGTCTTAGTAGACTTAAAATAAGACAAAACTAACTTAGAAGTAACTTTTCAGCAAGATATATGAGCTTTAAGTCAATAATTCCCTTAATACTGATTTTAAAAGGTACTTGACTTATGACAGCATTATTTCCGTCTTATGAGTGAAATAATCTGCCAGTAGAAACAGAAGTTTTTATTAACATTCAAGACAAACTAGTATATCTTGCTGAAAACTTACTTTTGAAGTTTAAAGTGAGTTTTTTCTTAATTCAAATGTACTAAAATAGTTTCACTGGAAACTAAACAGAATCACTTGGTAAGATTTTGTGTTTTTGCAGTGAATTGTTTTCTTTATAATGGGCCTGTCACAATAGGCTATAAATCAATTAATCACATCATAAATGAACAGGAGTTCAATAAATTCATGTTTTATTGTTTTTCTTTTTTCTCTTCTCTATCTTTCAAAATCTGGATGATAAAAGTCTTCAGTCTGATGTTTTGGTTTTGGCCCTTATTTTGAAGGACAGTTTTGTTTACAGCGACTTCATAATTGATTTTAATTGTTGTTTCTGTTATTTTGTTTATTTATAAAATGTCTTCCAGTTCCAGTGTTGAAAGTTCATCAGAAATTAAAGTTTATTGATCTTTGAGAACATGTTCTTGCATTATTAAGCCATTACCATTGAAAATGGTCTCAAACCAACATTATAATTTATCGTAGTAATTATAAGTTCATGACAGACCTACTTTATAGTGACGTAAAGGCTTCATTCATTTAAAAAAAAATTAACATACAGAAGAGCTTCTTTATAAATCCTAATCAGGCAACAGACAATGCAGAGATTTAACTTCTA
This sequence comes from Gambusia affinis, assembly GCF_019740435.1. Taxonomy (NCBI): domain Eukaryota; kingdom Metazoa; phylum Chordata; class Actinopteri; order Cyprinodontiformes; family Poeciliidae; genus Gambusia; species Gambusia affinis. Next base: position 28,669,147 of record NC_057874.1, on the reverse strand, counting down.
TTTAAAACTTTTCTTTCTTCGTATTGAACCTGCATGTCAGTTTTTGGCCTCGCACACCCACACGGTTTCTTTTCCAGCCTGATTAGACTTCGACTTAGCACAGCGTGGGCATGAAGACGCGGTTTGACTGACATTTGTCTCTCAGTGCAGCTGTCGGGACGAGGTGAATCTCTTTCACTGGTCCGAGGAGTTCAGGTGACGTGAAAACAGCAGAGCAGCAGGGAAACGAGCTGCAATCACAGACTACACCTGCAGGCCAGCTGTACGTTTTAGATGGGCTTAGTTACAACCTGTGCATGTATTATTTGGACCGTTTTCTAATTACTCACTTTTTATGATGCAGTAAGTTTACAGGTGAACTTTTAAACTTGCAATTTGAAACTGCGAGTTCCTCAAATGTGAATAAAAACAAAACAAAGTGATTGATAAATAATCAATGGTTGTCTTTTTGACTCATCTCTCAAAAATGGTTCAAGAAACCTTTTGAATCTTAAAGGTGATCTATTATGCTTCCCTGAACATGTTTCTATCCAAGACATGTTTATTTAATTGTTTTGCACAAAATCATTCTCAGAGTTTGGCTTTAGTTACCCAGAATTCCCTGTTTTTGGATCAGTTTCTGGTCACATTTGTATTTAAATCAATGAAGCTCAGAGCTACCCTGCAGAAACACAAAATCGTTAGCAAGAAATTTTTGTCTAATTTTCAGTGCAAATATTTTAGTACCCTTGAATTAAAACTAAAATAATGAGTTTTTCAGCTAGATAAATCAGCTTGGTTTAAGTCAATAATTATTGACTATAGAAGCAAAACGGACTGGTTCCACTGGCTAGTTTTTTCATTTGTTTTGTTACAGTAATCTAATATGCTTTTATATCAATATTTATTAGAAATCTTGCAGAAAATGTATTTGAAAGTTAGTTTAGTCTTATTTCAAGTGTGCCAAGATATTTGCATTAGAAGTTAGACCATAAATACTTGGATTACTTTGTGTTTTTGCAGTGTAGGTCTGCAGGTGACCAGAGTTAGATTTTTTTGGTCTGCATCAGTGTTTCATTGCGCATTCACAGATCTCCAAATAATCTGAACTTTCAACACAAACAGACTGGAGTTTGATTAAAGCGGACCAAACGGGGCTGGTGTGAATTCACCCTGAACTTGGGTGAAAAATTTATTTTGCCTTTTCACGATTTTGTACCTCTGTAGTTTAAAAAGCTACGTTCCTGATGTTTTCAGGCTAAAATTGATGCAGAAGTTATGAATTATTAATTCATAGCCACTAGAGTGAATATGTTCTTGATCCTCTCCACGTCTGTCATCTTCATTCATACCAACTTAGTAAAAACACAGAAAAATGGAAGAAATTACTAAGCAAAATAATACTTGCAATTGTAATGTTTATATGTTTTTAGTCATCTGTAAATAAATGAATAATAAATGTAATTATTGGGTAACCTGAGATTGAGTGATGGGAGAGGCGGTTCAGTTGAGCGTACTGAAAACTATACCATACAAGTTCAATCGCAAAGAAAAAGGCACAGATGTGATGAGACCATTCTAGGAGACGAGCACAGAAAATGATGAAGAAAATAAGAGCACATCCATTTCTCTTTTTTTGATAACTATTCCTCTGTGGGAGAATAAAGTCGCTCTGCTCCCACCTGAGCCCGTCTATTTCCCATATCTTTGCTATTGTATCCATAACAAGTGAAGTATTTCACATCAGGATCAAACTACATCCAGATGAGAACCACAGGAAACCTCAGCCTACGAAATTTAAGAGTAATAGATTCATATATGGATGCAAACTTCATGCTAAATAAACTCATTTTGAGTAAAACACTTTAAAAAATAATAAACCATGAAATCAGCTGTTAGGAAGCACTAAGATCTGCTTTATATATCCAGAGTGTGTAAAAATGAAGATTCTGTGCATCAATGTGTGAAATGTTTGTTACCGAGTGGGTGGCGGTAAACTTAGCTCTTTAACAGGAAGTGAGGTGATAAGAGAAGAAAGTTAAGGTAATAAAAAATGTAAAAAGACTTGTAAAATGTGTATTTGCATAAATAAGATGGTTGGTTGATATTTTATTGTTGATTAATAGGTACTGATGTTTTCATTATTAATGTGAAAGTCAACTTCCTTGTTTTGTTTTCCTGCTCTGGAAGGCTGAGGTGATTGGCTGAAATTATTTGAGAAGGCGGACTCTGAATCATAAGGAGGTAGACTGCTGCTTGTTTATTTGTTTCAGTTTATTTTTTTAAATTATTCATTTATTCATTTTAAATTTTAAAATCTGTGTAATATATATTTAGAATCCCAAATTACAACTCATTCCAGTAGATGGCGGTAATGTACATCTTAATGTGTATTACTATCAGTAAAAGGAAGAAGAAGGGCAGCCATTTTGAAAGCTGCTGTGATGCCTGAAAACCAATAAACTAGTTTAGTTTGTTTTTCAGACAAACCTGAGTGAAGACTTCTCCTTTCCACACAGCTCAGAGTAAAACTAATTCATAATTAATCTGCAAAATAAATTAAAATAAAAATTCTTGTAAAGCATGACACTGAGCAACACTGCCTGTACTGTGGCAAAGAATTTTGTTACAGTCGACATCACAATGTGCACAAATGCTAAATGTGTAAGTTGACCCAAAATGCCTACGCCACAGAACCTGATATAAAATAACATATACATGTTAAACTCTAGAAATTAATTTGGTTGTTCTTCCTATTTTGTTGCTTCTTCTGTTTCAAAAATAACTGCAGCTAAAAATGTTGCATCCTAACTTAAGAACAAAGTCCAAACATCTCAGCGTGGCATTTATTTTTCAGTTCTGTAAAGCAAGAGCTGTGAGATTCAAAGAGAACAAAAGTCACCAACAAGACAGCAACTGAATAATAAATCAGCCAAACTCTTTCCAGCTGTTTAACTAACAGTTCTGGTTCTCCAGTTATTCAAACTTCATTGTTTTGCATCACTGTTAGCCGCCTCTGAGCACTTACTGACAAGATAAATCAATAATAGATGAAAGCCGTGTCTTCTGTGAGCTTTTCTCCCCGTCTGGCAGCTAGAGGTAAAAATATCACATAATAGGGCGATACATGATATTGATCTCTCAAACGCTGCATGAAACTTTGACGACCACTTGTAACACATTGTGTGCTCTCAACCGTCTCTCCCTGAAACAGCCTTTTCAAATCAACAGTGAGTCTCAGAGAGGTTGTTAAGGAAAAATGCAGACTTTGCGTCAATGTCTCAGTTTGGCTCCAATTTTTCTGTATAGTTAACAACTCTGTGCTCTTGTCACTCTTGTGTGTTTTTTCTTTCTTTGAAGGCATTTCTTTATTTCATTTTCACTGCCTCTTGAAATCAAAATTTTTGTCCTCCATTTTGTTTCCCATTTTCTTCTTTCTAAGTGTTAACAGTTTGTTCTCTGTTTATCGCACACACTATTTTCTCTGGGAATAGCTGAAACTAATGGCATCAAATCATCAAACCTTTCGAATCAGAGCTTGATTGATCCAAAGTATTGATACCAAGTTGGTATTAAAAAAACAACATAAAATTATGAGAATACGATATATAATTATGAATATAAAGTCTTAAAGTTATGACAATAAATTCAAAAATAATAAAATAAAGTTGTAATATTTTGAGAATAAAGATATATTACGACTTTATCCTTGGATTATTTCAACTTTACTCTCATAATTATTTTTTTTATTTTTCATTCTATATTTTTTATTCTCTATTAGTATGGCTCACACATTCAGATTCCCTCTTGAAATTTTATTTAATTTTTTGTGTTATAGTTTCTCCACGCTGGCTTTAAAAATATTTTGTTTTGTAAAATTATAATTTTTTGAACTTTTTTGTTAAGGAAATATACCACAAATTTGGCTTTTTTTCTATGTTTTCTGTTTATCGCGTTATTATTGAAGACAACTATAAACGTTTTAAGTGTTTTCACAAAAGAACCTAAAAGATCAGACATTTAATTTATCAAACTCAAATATAAAAAGTATCGGTTTTGGCAATATTGTCCCTGTATTTATTTGTTATTGGATCGATACCAAGCTATACAGTATTGCACACATCTACTGATGGTGTAATATTAAAGATATTTGGCTTTTGTTTTACCGAGACTTTCAAAGTCTTTCCATAAATATGTCAATATTGTTCAGAAGTTTAGAGCGTGACTGGCCTGACGTGACAAATAATGCACTAAAAACTGAAAATCAAAGTGTCGATTTGATCAATTATTTGTTCTTCATAACTTCCTCTTTAACTTAAATTTGCAGTCAAACCTTCTGTGAAAACGTACTCATAACTTTTTTTATTCAGGATCTTTGAATATTTTCCACATACACATGATATTGAGGGTGAACCGGTTTTCAGTCAGATGTTCTCCTGTGGATAAAAGCTTTTTATTGTCCAAATGTCCCTAAAACTTGCTTTTGCACAAACCCTTTTTTACTGTAGCTCTCAACTTAATTTTCAAGCTTTCGTAGCTGTAATATTATGAGATCTATATGAAGGTGAGCAGGCATAGATTAACATCATCCTAGGCAAATCTTTTCTCATCTATAAATCATCAGGAGTGGGGATTATAACATTACCTTGTCAATACAGAGATGATGAAAGAAGCCAAAGCACTGATTCCAATCTAATCAGGGTTTGCCATGAAATCTATGAGCTGCCCCAGCTATGGACAACCTGACAACTATGTTTAAATGGAGGTGGAGAGAGCTGAAGGTGCCAAACCCAACTCAGTAGAAATGCTATCTGTTTACGCTCCATGACACTCTTATGTTTCTGCAGACATAACTAAATACATGGCCCAGCATAGACATGTCAGATATTATTGTTTACATTCAGAAATGTTGCACATGTGCACAACTCTGGAGGGCAAAAAGACAATTTTTCACATGCAATCCATAGCCGCGCAGATGCAATAGCATGTTTCTGTTAACAAAATGAAACCTGGAGTTGCAGGTGTTATTAATTTAGTGCACAGCAAAGGGAAAATAACACAGAAAAAAACATTGAAGAGTAACTCAGAACCACTGGTATTCTTCTTTTTTCTCTTTGAATTGGCTACGCTATGCAGAGAGCCGCTGCCATAGTAACTGACAACAACGCCACAATATATAATATCAGGATTCAACATCAAAAAACATTAAAACATTCCCCATACATAAAACAGAACATTCTGTCTGTTACGGTTTTATGTTTTCAGGCTTGATGTTAATTTCACGATTATTAATAAGTGACTGCTGTAGCAGATTGGCTACTGCTGCTATTAGCTAAGCTAACACGGTGGTGGTAGCTTAGCTAATATGTTGGTGTGTGGGTCACCTTATTTTTAACTGAACCAAAACAGCATATCTACATGTTATGTTTGTCGAAGTCTACTTCCCTCTCCCTCACGATTTCCTTTTTTATTAAAAGTCTATCCTGAGTTTGTTATCCGGTAAATTAAAAATTAATGTCCCTTTTATCATATTTATATGTCTTGCGTACATTTAAGATTTAGCACATTATTTTGACAACAGGTAAAACCAATGCCAGTCATTGTCGGTGGGCAGCAGGGAGGTGGGGTGGAATCACACTGCAGCATGTCTGTAACTTCATTTCATTTCATTTTGTAAACTTTGTATAGGGAGAGTTGAACATTGGTGTAAAGAAGTTTGGCAGTTATACTGCTGTGCTGATAAATGGATTTGATACTTTAATATAGGCATCCACTGAGCAGTAGGAGCTACAACATCGAGAAAAAAAATGGAGAGAGACAAAACTAACAGATAATTTGCTGCTGTCCAGCCTGATCAGATCTTTAGCTGTCAGAGCAGCGGGCAGCTGATCACTCACAGGCCGCGATGGCTATCGTGGTTGACAGCCGCCACCCACGGGCCGATAGATGAGACGGATAACTGACAAGAGGCCGGCAAAGACCGAGACGAGACGGAATGGTGTAGCAGCCAGTTGGACGGGATCAAATCTTCAGTGAAAGACTGAGGTGTTGGGAGTGAAGACGGCAGCGGCACTGACAAACTGCAGACACTGATGGCAGGAAAATTAGATGGAAAGATGATGAGGATGATGATGATGGATGGGAGCTATAATTGATTTGACTAACAGATCATTTAGGAGGAGAGGAGCATCATAACTTAGAACACAGTGGGGGAATGAATTAAAATGGAGAAAGATCACAACAAAGAGATTTAGAGATATTTATGCTTCAACTAGCAAATGAATCGGGTAAAATCTGCCAACAGGTTCTCTATAAAAGAAGGATAAATTAGACGAAGCTTTTCAAAACGCTCCTCTGTTAATATTGGGGGAATCACACGGCAAAAACACAAAATCCTACCAGGTATTTATGAATAGTTTCTAATGCAAATATCTTAGCACATTTGAATTAAGACCAATCTAACTTAGAAGTAACTTCTCAGAAAGATATAGAAACTTGTTTTAGATCTTAACATTGATGGGGAAAGTACTGGCTCCACTGGCAGATTATTTTATTTATATCATAGGAAAAATGTCTTGTTATAAGAGAAATAATCTGCCAGAGGAAGTAATGTGGTAAGGTATTATTTACCTGAAACAAGATCCCATATTTACCCATATTGTCCTAAAAAGTGACTCATAAGTTATTTTGTCTTAATCCAAGTGTAATAAGATATCTGCACTAGAAACTAGACAACAAATACTTGGTAAGAGCTACTTTGACTGGGCCTATCGATAAAAACCCAACATACTGTTATGAAAGTTAAAAAACATAAAGTAATATTGCATAAAATACACAACATAGACAAGCATATTTGTATGCCAAACAAAAATTTGAATGAATAGTTGTTATTCTTAAACCTTACAGTTGTTGATTTCCTGGCGATAGCTGGATTGTTTTGATTGGTTCTTTTTCATCCAACCAAATCCAGCATTTACAAGAAATGTGAGACATAAAGAGCAAACAGCAACAGAAATCACTTCGGCATTTCCTTCTAAACCATTTTTAGGTTATGACCAACAGGACTAACTCATGATTTCTTCCTAAATTAAAACAGGATTTACTCTCAAATTGTCAAAAATCCTTATTTAAAGAAAGTTGGAGCCACCAGATTTTTCCGTCTTCATTCAACAGTTTATTTGTGATGATTTGGGATGCTGCATTTTTACCCCCTAATTAAATGCCAATTAAATGCTGATTTTTGTCTGCAAGTAAAGAAGATGTAAGAATCAGAAATGCACCTGCAAAGTTATGGTTGAAATTGGGCTGTTTTGATCAGTTTTAACTGGGTGGAGTTAGAGTCCGTTCACTTCTGTTTTGTTTTTGTTTTTTTCTGCTTTTGCTCTCATCTCCCAATCTTCCTCTATTGTTCCCTCTGAAAGATCCAAAAAGCAATGAACAATACGCAATTACAAGACAATTTCTTCTAAGGATTTTTCTGTGGAATCGTTTCAGCTCTAACATTTTCTGAAGACTTTATACAGTATGACACCCTGTTTTTAGTGGTTGTGGATCCAATTTCTGTGCATGGCTCACTGATGAAATACGACCCCAGTCAAGCGAAAATGAGTCGTACATAACCACATTTGTTTACGTTTGACTGTAAGTCGGAGTTCAGTGAAATTATCCATCCATCTGTTGATACTGATCATGTGTTTATCCCAATAAATATTGATATATTGTCCAGCCAACCAGTTCCAAAATCCACAATTAGGCAAATTACAAATATGTTGGAGTTTTCACAGAACTAAACTAAAAAGAGACAGGAATGTTTCGAGAGGGTAATAAAATATCAAAAAGCCCAACATTAAGAGAATCTGAATGGAAAATCAAAGTGAGGTTCTTCGGGAATCCCCTCCTCACATCTAGATTTAGCCGCAGCTCAGACAAATGTTGGAGGGGTTGTGGACTGATTGGAGATTTCACCCATATATTTTGGGACTGTCCAAAACTATCAACCTATTGGAAAGGAATAAAAAGAGAAATTAATATGTGCTTGGGCAATACAATCCCCCTAAAGCCATCTTTAATAATACTAGGTATATTCCAGAATAAAATTCAAGATCATAGTAAGATTTATGTCTTAAAGATTCGACTTGTTCTCGTAAAGAAAATGATCACGGTCTCATGGCTGCAACAGTCTCTGAATAAGTGAGGGAGGTTTACCATACGGAACGAATTACAGCAAAACTTCAGAAGAAAAGTGACATCTTAGAAAAATGGTCCCCAAGTCAAACATTCACTTCAAACCACAGCTGATGGAGATTACGATGGATAAATAGGAGATTCTCCCTGGTGTTTTGGGTTTTTTTGGTTTGGTTTTTTTTAGACTATGGAGAAACAAAACCTCTTCTGGAGAACAATATGTGAGGTTGTACATGTAGTTTGTAAAATATATTATATGTATGATGTATTGGATGTGACCTGCACTGGAAAATCTGAATAAAAAGTCCAAAATAAAAAGAGGAAGGAGTCCACTGTATTGTTTCTCTGTGATTCCCTAAAACTCAGAACTACATGTCAAAAGATGTTCAGCATGAGAAAATATTGTGTTTATTAAACCCAAGTCTTCAAGGCTTTGATATAAAGGAGTGTTTTCATTTTGTACCTGCTCAGAAACAATTTGGGCTCCCTGTGTGGAGTCTTTTTATCCAGTCTGACATATTTGCTTTTTGCTTTTTTAATTTTCCCCATTTGCTTTCTATTTTAAGTGTGATTCAAGACACAGTTAAACAGAGCCAAATGAACCAACTTCTTTCATACACATTATCCTCCAATTTACACTGTGTGGGATTTTAACAACATATTTATGATTTTGGCAGCTCTAAAAAGGAAAAACAAAGTGACTTTTAAAATGATCTCCTTAACATGGATTTTTAAACGCTGCTTTGATGAACGTGTACCTAAAAAAACCCTAGTCATGTCAATCAAACGGGAGAAAAGCAGGCATCTAGCCGTGAAGATAAGAAAAAGGTGTGAAGAAGATTGTGTCGGGTAGCACAAGTGTTAGAAAGTGAGACTGTGGGCGAGATATAGAGGGCAAAAGGGCAAAACTGTGAGAGAAAACGAGATGGATAGACGGGCTGTCTGATTGCCATTTGGCGTTGGACAAATGGAGAAGAATCCAGCTGGGGTCAAATTACTGAGTCTGTCAATTCAGAACAAAACTTTACTCTGGATGCAGAAAACAACGGCTTCAAACAATATTGTGGTGTGTATATTAAAGAAATGTTTAACAATTCCAGCTCTGTAGGATCACAAGAGTGATCGAGGTAATCAAATGTTAATTTTCCCGATCAGTCCGTGCTTTTATAAAACAAACTAAAACTGAGCTGGTTTTTCAGTTTAGGGATAAGAATGTTTATCAACACATTCAGGTGTCAACATTCAGGTGTCACTGCCAGAATCTTGGAAACCTTCTGGCGATGTGACCGCTCCTGATTTATCCAGTTTTCTCTCCATGCGGTCGTTTTGGTTTTTATTTTTAAGCAGGTATGAGGGTTAGGCAGCCTCTCCCTCTTTAGGTCGGGTTCTGACTGTTTATCCAGCCTTTTTAAGTCCTGGAGGGGCTACTGAGGGTGCAGTTATTGCTGTTGATAATAAAAAAATTATCATTTGTTATTGTATCTCCAATAACAAAAGATAATTTTATTCAAAATGTATTTATTAAAAAATGCTTAACAATTCCTGTAATGAATGAATAGCACAATGAAAGAAATAATGTCTCATCTAAACATCCCTCACTTAATAAAAGTTAACAATAACTCTCCGCTCCCAATAACATGATACTCAGTAATGAACGAAATAATGTCTGTTCTGTAGACTATTGGAAAAAATAAATTAACAAATGAGCTAATTAACAAAAAATACCTCTTGTGTAGCAAAAATAACTCAAAATGTACCAAAAACGAACCTGGTCTGAAAGCAGAGAAACTCTTTTGTAAATCGTTGGTAAACATACATTTACGCTTTGGCATGTTGTTACTGACAGCCACGCTATCTATCTTCTGATTAAGAACAGGGCTGCCCGCACTGACGCGGCTCAGGGATTATGTCACACGCAGCGCGGTGTGCAGGGCCCTAGTGCCTGTAAATTTAATGGTCCAATAAAGGTAATTTAAAAAACAGGACATTTCCTCACTTTCTAAAAAAACCCGGGACGCCCAGGACAGGTGAAATACGGACGTTTGGTCACTCTAATTAACGGTAACAGGTGCATAACAATAGGTTCCTGCCATTGTTTTAGTTGTTCTTACCCAGAATGCCCTGCTCTGTAGTCCACTTCCTGGTTTTGGAGCGGTCTCCGGTCCGTTCACATACGCATTCAAACGTATCAGACTGCACCTCAACCAAACCCAGACTGAGGTTTGTAGGAGGACCAAAGTTCAGTTTGTTGGCTTGTTTACGAATTCACACCTCCGCAAACAAACTGAACTTTGACTAGACAGGCAGACTGGAGTTGGATTAAAGCAGACTAAACAGGGTTGGTATGATTGCTGCCTTACAGATCAAATATTCTGTAAAATCAATTTTTTTCATCTTTCCATCATCTTATAATGTTTTTCCCTCATTGAAACAAACCTGGAGGGTCGCCTTTAATCTCCATGGCAACCATTCAACTGTGCAAAACGCCTGGGTGGACTTAGCTCCACCTTTGAGGCGCAGCTCCTCCCCCACTCGGGGAGCCAGCAGCAATTAGCAAGCAGCTGCTGAAACTTGAGCTCATTATAGGAGCTGCTGCTCAGAGGAGCCATATTGGCAATACACACTAATGGAGTTGGTTTTATGGGGGTCTTTTTTTTCTTTTTTTTTCGCCATATTAACTCAGAATCCCACCAGAAGTAATAGCTCCAATGCCGGGATCAAGCCGCACGTTTTGATACCACTTTTCTAGGGTTTAATCCAGCGTTTAAAACGCTGGATTATTACTCTACACCTTATTGGGTGTAGAGTAATAGGTTCCTGCCATTGCTTTGCATGGCAGGCCCCAATAATGAGATATGCATAACAATGGATGGTGAAATGACTATAATTATTATTTGTTCTTGTCAAGGACTTACGTTGGTAGATGAATGATATGAATGTCTTTAATAAATCATCATTTAACCATCAGTTCTGGCCTTTTCAAAGTTGACTGGATGCTACATGATTTATTGTCCAGCCCATGTGAAACAGTCAATTATTTCAGTATCTCTTTGATATGGCCACATAGAAATGTCATGGAGATAAACAGCTCAGAAATACAAACCAAACAATGTTCTGGGTTTTGTAGTTTTTAAGACATTCATTTATGTTCAAGCATCTGGCACATGGTTTTATCCAAAACAACTCGCAAATGAGGATATAACACTGCGGTTAATACCAAAACAATCAATAAACTAGTTAGAAAGGCTGGCAGTATAGAAACAGAGCACCAACTCTGAGGGAAGTAAACAAAGAGACTTCCCTCTTTTGTTCATAAGATGTATAATTTGACATTTTATTCATATTAGATGAGACTGTAAGCTACTTTGTATCTAAAAACTTTTGACCAAACTAAATTTGATTGATAATTAAGACCAAATTATGTCAATAATGGATGTCTAAGAAAAAAAGTCAGTTTTCTTGACTTGGAAACTGTTGAGAAAGCAACAAAACAATAAGAAACATATCATGACGCCTACCAGTGGGAAGTGCAGGGTCCATGGTGGGTTTTTCCCAGGAGTTGACCTGTTCCCAAGTAAATCCGTTGGTCCCTAAAGACACGCTGTACCCACAGCTGCTGTAAGACTCCTCAAAAGTGCAGCCACCTAAAATAAAACACAACAAAGAGTTAAAAAAATTACACTTAAATACGACAATTAAAGGTTGATTAAACAAGGTTGGGAAAATCATAAAAGATAAAAAACAACAGCTTATCTATTTTCTTGTTTACTGGCACTCAACAATCTTACATTTCGTTTTGGTTAATAATTCCAGGCAAGACAAAAAAGAAAATGATTAATATTGGCACTAATAACTACAAAATACAGTAACGGTTTGCGTAGTTTTACATTCTCATTCATTTCTACTGACCATGCTGCTGGGATTTAATTGAAAACAAGTAAAACTGTGACATATTTATTCATACTAAGGTTTTCAAGTTTTCTAAAGATTAAAATTAAAATATAAATGACTGCTGCACCATGTCCCTTCAATCATTATATTGTCCTGCGTTGAAAAGGAATTTAAATACAAATGCTGACAAAAACCTCTATTTTCTAATATTTTTTCTCTACATTGAATTAACCTTAATAATTATCACATGTTTTTTATTTGATAATATACAGCCTTTAGGAACCAACTGGGTATCATTAACAATATAATGAAAATTAACTTCTCAGCAGGACCAAAACAAGTCAGTTTATCAGAGGCAGCAGAGGGAAAGACGGATGAAAGAAAGAGTGAAGAAAGAAGGGATGAAGAAGAGAAAGCTTTACGTGTCAACATGATTAAGTCACAGTGTCTCATCATTATTTCATGGCCCAGCTAAGACGCATTTTCCGCTACATTAGCTTTCTCCGTTAGCCCCAGGGCACCACATCCACGCACATAAACACACTAATTAGACATATGCTTTGACACACAACCATTTTAATTTGTTCTGAAGTATCTGAAATGGGAGAACCTCATTGGTGTACTCAAGTACATCTCTTACGCCCTTCTTTCTTTGTTTTTTGATTATGCTTTTTGTACTTTTCTTGAAAAGTACACCACGAGAGTTGAGAAGGTTACTTTTGAGTGGCGTAAAGTCAAATATTTTAAAGGAAGACACAACTAAGTGGAGCGACCAATGATACATCAAGTTAAAGTCAAATAGAATTGGTAGTATAGATTTTGAGTAGCTTGTAACCAGTGATAATTGTAAACACTAGCTTTGCTAACGCTAAAGCGCTACACCAACACAGTAATTAGCTAAAGCTAATGCTAAAGCACTAACTTCAATTCCAATTATAACTCCTCTTAACGTGTATCACTTTAATTTTGACATTATAACTTACCATTCATATTATACAATACCTGTAGATATTGTATGTATGGCTATATTTTATCTGTATTTATTTTTTTTTCCCCATATTTCTCTTGTTTGATACAAATTAGGAAAAAAAGATCAAACTGAGGAGAGGAAATGGAACTGCTGAATAAACTTCAAAATAAGAGCATCAATATGAATGTCTGACTACTCCAAGAATTTAACAACCGGCAAACATAAAGATAAGTCAAACGTTATTCAACTAAAAGTTTATAAATCAGACAAGTAAATTAGTACTTTAGAAATTCTACAGAAAGTGATTTAGGGAAAGCAAAATGTGCCAAAACATTTTAACTAAAATGCAAATAGAAAAATTATCTCCGCTGTTAGTGGAAGTGTGCCCACCACTGGGTGTAACTTTCTATCCATCCATTATCTATAGCCACTTATTTCTCCAAACTCTCTGCAGAAAGATTCCAGACCAGGACGTTAAAAGAAATAAGACCCACATTGTAACTATTTGTTAAAAATAGCCAAATTAAAACTCTATTCATGTGTAGAAAACAAATTACTGGATTTATAATGAGGCAAAAGCACCAGCAGCCCTATTAATGTTATAAACTGCTGAGCTAACCAGTCAATTTATAAATCTATTACACGCAGCAGATCTGTGCTGCTGATATTTGAAGGACACTGTGGACTTTCTGCCTTTAGGATAACAGAAACTGTAAACACCTGGCAGTAGTAAACTGTATTTCTAACATTAATATATTCCACGTCTTAATAACCTTGACAGCTGCAGCTCATGGAGGAACAAGTCTACCAAACATTATTTGGGAAAAAACATCTTTCACCTCTTTCAGCTGGACATAATAATTTATAACAATTAGCAAAACTTCAATAGCAACATGTGTTGTAGAAAATTGAAATGTGGAAAAATGTTGGATTTAACTGCATTATCATTGCATCAGATTGTTACTTTGAATCATCATGTTTTATGGACTCAGTTTGCAGTGAGCATTTTTTAACTAAAACAAACGTGGCCTTCAGAAGAAATAACTTTAAACTTAGAGGCAAGAAAATATCCAATATAAAGTTTGCATAAACTGTTACCAAATATATGATTGTTGTCATTTCAGGATTTTAGATATCCGACTTGGCCAATTTCTCTCTCTTGTAAAAATATCTGATTCTTCAAACTCAAGTTGTTACAGCATCTCTAAACTCCGGTGAAATTTCCAACTGTCTGTTTAAGACTCCAATGTTCTAGCACAGTAGATAAAAAACTAGAAAATTCCTGAAGAAATTTAACTGGGGCCTGCCAAAGTGTGCCCGTCGGTTTGGACCCAGCGTTCTGATGCTAAGAATTTGCATCAATGCTAAAGAAAGCTGCAATGTAATCAATAGCATGTGGAGAATCACAAGAATGTTAAGTAAGCTGGACATGCAACATTCAGTATGATAAAGTAAGTGTATTAGCTAAAATGAGCAAATATGCTAATGTAAGCATAAATACTTTCAGTAGCATGTGGGGTATCATTAGAATGTTTACTGTCATTTACTTACTCCATTAAGTATACTAAACATGGCTAATAAGTCTGAAAAATAGAAAATAGCTTATTTAAGCTAAAAGGCTAATCCTCTAATCAACAGATAATGCAGAATGATATCATTGCACCGTGAATGTCTGTGTGCACTGTCAAGAGGGAGGCTTTTATTTTGAAATTTGCAGTAAGCTTCATATTAAATGCCCACACTAATCCAGTGTCTAAGAGTGCTTTGGATAAACCAGTCAGATAAAGCCAAAAAGAGCAATTACATGATGTAAAAATTGCCAAAGCTTTTATTTTGAAATTTTTATTTAGCTTCATTTGAAAGGGTCAAAGTCATCCCATGTGTAACAGTCATTGGATTAAATCAGTCATATAACGCTCAAAAAAGCAATGACCTGATGTAAAAATTTTCAAGGGCTTTTATTTTGAAATTTTCAGTAAGCTTCATTTCAAAGGGCTAGACTCATCCCATGTGTAACAGTGACAGGGTTAAATTAGTTATATACAGCCCATAGCAGCAAGTTTTTCTAAAGGCCAGCTCAGTCCTCCTCTGTTTTAACTGAACTACTAGTTAGAACTACAGTGATGCGTATTTGTAGTCCTCAGCAGCTCTCCCTGCTCTGGGTTCCGTTGCCATGGTAAATAATCCTCTCTGCCAGCTGTGAGTGAGACATCCAGGGGGAGACAATTCTCTGTTTGAGCCAGCCAGTTTGACTAAAAAGCATTGCAAAAACTGTTTCCGCTCGGGAACCGTAATACATATTCGAAAACCGCTTTGAAGCATATGAGAGGGCTATTTGTCTCACATAGTCCCACCATTCATATCTCTACCTCACTCACAGTATTAACAGCGATGAGATAAAAAAGTGTGTGCCAAGGTCTGTAATTTTTCAGAAATACATGGAAGTGAATCAGTGAGATCTGTCTGCTACCCTGGCGCATGACTTTGCTCTGAAGCACCTGGAGAGAAAACTATAAGCGCTAGATAATTTTAGAAAACATTTGACCGGAGCAGGCACGCGTATCAATGTCATGACCAAGTTTGATACCAATCATGCAATATTTGTGAGCGTGAGGGCGAGTTAAAAAATGATTTGGGGTCAAAATGTCGCTCTGACTCTCACTTTTGATCAAAAAAGCGGGTTGTGGACAAACCATAATACATATTGACGTGCTGTCTTCACTTTAAAAGAGATCACAAAATGAAGTTTGAATGGCGTTTCTACATAAAGGTATGACGACACAGACAATCCTCAAAAATAGGGTATTTTCAGGATTTACTGGTTGCCTCGTCCCCTTGACGACGAGACTTGCACCTGGTGAGCTCGTTAGTGATTTTGGGGTCGTTTTTTGCTTTTTACGTCGCCATGGTAACTCCAAATCCCACCAAAAGTAATAGCTCCCCTCCCGGGATCGAGCCGCACGTTTTGATACCACTTTTGTGGGTGAGCTCGCATGAGAGCCGCATTCGGACGGAAGAAAATAAATAAATAAAGAGACATTCTATTGGGTGTAGAACAATAGGTGCCTGCCATGCAATGCATGGAGGGTAGTGACTGACTTGTTTCGCAAGTCAGTCACTGCTCTCCTTATGGGCAAATATGATGCAACCTCAATTTTTCCTCTTCAGGCAACTGAGAGTTGAAATGAAACCAACCTATCTTCTGTCTGCGCCCGTTGCACAAAAACAACCTCCAGCAAAGGGTGAAAACTAATATAACATCTTTTTACTTAAATTTATGAAAATAGCAACTATAAATTAATCAATACTGAGATAATTAGGCTTCAGTGCCCCCTCGCTGCTCAGAAATCTCATTAGCAATGAAAAGAAATCAACGTGATCTCATTAGAACAGAGCTGTAAACAGGGAAAGAGGGGATTGTGAGTAATCCATCAATATTCAATAACAGATCTACAATTTTAAAATCATGATGAGAGGAAAAGCAACATGAGGCAACTGTGTCTCGGTGCAACACATCCTCTCCCTGCGCAAAAACATAATTACACACATTTTCAGCTTCAGAAAACACAATTCTGCAGCAGAAACATAACATCTGCTGTATGTGTGAATGTCTGTGATGACAACAGTGGAAATATTGGGAGCTGAAGTGTGTTGAAGTGTAACTTTGAGAATGTTTTATGAACCTGAAGCTTTTTATCGCAACTAATTATAAAAATGACCAACTGATACGGGAACTGACAGAACCTTAAAGCCGGATCCATTCATTCGTAATGCTAAATTGGTTTTGACTGTTGCCATAAAGCTTTTTATTTAAAAAAAAAACAACAATATTATTATTAATTATTATTATTATTATTATAGTATTATTATTATTATTATTATTATTATTATTATTATTATTATTATTATTAATTATTATTATAGTATTAATTATTCTTGTAAATCCTATAAATCTGAATCCCTAAATTTAATGTAACGTTTCTCACTTCACAGAAAGAAAAATGTTGAGAATAAAACTTTAAATATAATTATCTGCAAAACTGAATATCTTCTGAATAAATACTAAATATAAATGTATTTTTGATTTGATTTTTTTTTTCCTATAAGAAATTGTGAAACCACAGATACAAGTCCATATATAAAAATTCTCGATTTTCCAATGATCGTACTTATTAAATAACTATATTTAATTTCCCCTGTTGGGATCAATAAAGTATTCGTCTTCTTCTATATTTTTCTGCTGTATTATTGTTATTACTATCAGATGTTACTGAGGAATCTCTGATTAAATGCTCCAACTTCAACCTCAGAAAGTCATTCAGGAAATAAGTTTTATGACTCATAAAATGTGTCATTTTAATGGGAAACAGTGTTTGAATACATGAGATGTTGTAAGTAATTCAAACACATTAGACGTTTCACCGTGAAAACGGAGCTTTGTCGTTCTATAATCTATAATATGAGGGAGATGCAGCTCAGTCTGCAGCTGTGAATGAGTCAGTGGAGAAGTAAATCATTGTTTTGAAAGTCAGAACATTTGCTTGTTTGCTTGAAGTGCCGTCTGTGCGTACTACCTTAGAAACACTTGTGTTTGTGAGCAGACAGAGTTCATCTTCTGTTCTCAGTTCACGTTTTTTCACCTGCAGGTTTCTTTCTTTGCACTTAATACACTTTACTCTTGGTTATGACTGACATTCAAAGAGCCCAGCATCACCAGAGAGATTAATTACTCTATTCATTTTTATGCAGAGTATCTGATTATAGTGTAGAGTATTAATGAATTACTCAGAGTGATGGTGGAAATCAGGCCCAGATGCTCTGATTGAGCCAATGAAGGTCTTTTGCAAAACTTCCCTTTTCCCCATTAAGAGGAGGTAATTATTGTCAACAAATAAATGGGAAACAGTGAAATAACAAGGCCTGCTGTGGAGATGCAGTTTATTTTGTTGTCAAAAACCCTTTTAGCAGAACCTAATGAGCAGAAGGTCTTTCCCTTTCGCTGCTAATGGTCTGAAGATTTGATGCTAAACATAAAACTTTGGATGCATTTTTACTGTAAAGGAGCCGGAGTGTCAGTTTTATTTAACATTGCATTATTTATGGATTTTCTTCTTATTTAATTTTCCCCACAGCGTTGATTAATAAGAAAATAAAACAGGGAACTGGATTTGGTAAGCGGTTTTTGGAAATGAAAAATGAAAAATGTAGCTGTGTTTCCATCAGAGATGTGTGCAAAACTTGCACAATATTCTGCTAATATCAAAGAACACTATTTTGCAATTGCAGAGTTTCCATTAAAAAAGAAATGCAATTAAAATTAGACATGAATAAGTTTGTTCACTCAACAAGTCATTAAAAACATGACTTGCTTTTAATGACAAGTAATTAAAGCCAACGTCGTCATCTTCTTTGTATTTTACACCAGTGGGAACATCTGGTTGTCAAAGGAGTGAAAGACAATAGTGTCACAAAGAAACGTTATATTTTAAATCAGTGGAAGATTACAAACTGCAGAAAAAATTGGAACGAATAAAAACTTAAAAAATGTAAGTTAAAATACTAGTGACACAAAGTACATTAGAAGTTACCGTCAAACGCTGTAAAATTCTAGGAAAATTAGCCTGATTAATTTAAATGCAGTGATCAATAAGACAAGTCCAAAACAGCAGATAATCACATTAGTGTACGGCATGTTAAAATAATACAATGTTTCTTACGTATTAATGAATATTCAGGGTTAATTAGCAAATAGGCTACTGGGCAAACTTGGATTAAAGCTAAATTTTCTGCCTGAACTCCAATCAGCTGTTTTATAATACGACACAAATCATATTAACTTTGGATCACCACAATTTTTACAAACAGACTCAATGCAAATAACCTGGCTCCCATCCACAATCACTCAAAACGTAGCAAGAAAAACCAAAATAACTCCACAGCCCTAAAATACCCACATGAAAAACATCCTTGCTCTCTCATGCTAACTCCTGTGCTTCCTCAAGGCACAAATGGAGACCATTAGAGGTTTTCATGTCAGCCGGCGCAAACACAGAGCGACAGGACTGAAACCGGGCGGGAGGCTCCCTGAGGCCGCCGGTTTTTAAGGAGTCTGTTTGCTGCTCACTTAGATAACATCTACTGATCTGAGTGCCAATCTGTGTTCAAGTGTCTGCGTGTGGGAGCAAACCAAGGACAAGTGGCTTTCCTGCAGTGCGAAAAATCCTTGGAAATACCCAGATCCAAGTTTGGTCAATTTGAGAAAGGCTGAAGTATGGATCAAAGTGATGCAAAACCCCAACTATAACTTACTTTTTAATCTAATTCTTGTTTTTATTTACTACCTCATGTAGAAACAATCCATTCTGATTGTTCAGTTTTTAAGCTCAAAGTGGAGATGGACAGAGAAAATCAGAAGATCTGTGTAAACCTTCCCAAGCACTCGTGTTTCCATGACAACATATTAGGGTCATTAGAGATAGAAAGACGTGGAGTAAATTTCCACCAAAAGGTCTAAGATAATTCTCGAGGAAAAGCATTCGGATTTAAAAAAAAAAAAACGTTAAAATTTCTGAGTTTGAAAAGTAAAAGATTTGCAAGAAAAAAACGTGAAAATTTTTTTGATTAATCAGAAATTTTGTAGAAAAACTTGTAAATTTTTGATAGTCAAAAGTCAAATAAATGCTAGAAAAAACTTGCAAATATATGAGCTTCGAATGTCAAAACGTTGGTAGAAAGAAAACATTTTTTATTAAATGCAGAAATTTTCTAAAAATTTAAAAATTTCTGAATTTGAAAAGTTAAAGATTTGTGAGAAAAAAGTAAAATCAGGACTTTATTCACGTAAATATTCTAGAAAAAAAATGTTTGAGTATAAAAGTGGAAAAATTGCCAGAAAAAAACTCAAATTCTGATAAATTTTCTGGAAAAAAAACTTGGAAACTTTAGTTTGAACAGTTAATTTTTTTTTTTTTTTTTTACTTTTCAAACAATATTTCTAAGATTTTCCTAGAAAATTTCTGAGATTTTTTTTTTGCACAAATCTACTCATATTTTTTTCTGTCTCCAGTAGCCCTGATACACTGTTGTGTGTTTTTCTTAGTTAACTCATATTCAATCATATTAAAACATACTTTTAAAAAATAAATCTAGTTTTTTTATAGAAACAATGAATTCAGATTAACCAGTTTTTAAGTGCAAAGCGTAGATGAACAGAGAAAATCTTAAAATCAGTTTAAACCTTCCCAGGCCGTCCTGTTCCTGTTAGTTAACTCATATTAAATCTGCTGTCAGCTAACAGGCCGGGATCTTTAAACATTTTCATTTAGTCATTTAACAGCATATGCCATCTGCCCCAGTGTACTCCTTACACACTCTGCCCGAAGGCCACGGAAACTAAACGTTGTTATTGCCACTCCAATAAGCCTGGAGAGATTTTTTCAGTGCAAAATAACAGGAGAGCGGTTTTGGACATAAAACAATCTCCTGAAAAAGAAAATTTGATGGACAGAAATTATCCAGGTATGTAAGAAGGTCTTTGGACTCTACTTTAAGTCGGGTTTTTTTGTTGGTTTTTTTTTCCATTCAGGTGTAAAGAGTTTACTTCCGTTTTGTTTTTGTTTTTTAGCAAAATGTATGTTAATTTTCTTATGGTCAAACAGTCAACAGAGTAAACCAAAGGACTGTTTGATCTGCTTGCTCAACATTTCTCTTTAAAGAGCCAAAAGGAATCAGATTTTCATCTATATTTGGCTCTTGCTAACAAAAATGTAAGTTTTATTTTAGAGCATCAAATGTTTTGTTGTGATATTTCATTAATGCAACATTCAAGTAAAAAGTTTTCTTGTTACGAAGTAGATGGAGACTGAATCTGATGAGGAAAGTTGTCTGTTGTGTCCTAATTATTGTGTAATTTGGTCAAAAATCACTAAAATACTTCATATCTGAGATAATTGCAAAAAAAATAAGTTAAGAGCCAAGAAAGCAACTAATCTGCAGAGTGTAAGCACTGTGGGGGTTGGTAACTGTTTTCCCATCTATCTGTTCCTGTGTGTGTGTGTGTGTGTGTGTGTGTGTGTGTGTGTGTGTGTGTGTGTGTGTGTGTGTGTGTGTGTGTGTGTGTGTGTGTGTGTGTGTGTGTGTGTGTGTGTGGGTGTATCACTGTCTGCTAAAGTCCCAGAGTATTGTCCTGAAGGCTCCATTCTGACTTCAAATATCGGCAACATGGATCAATAGGGGACTCTCCACGTAACATTTAGTTCTGCATGAAAGAGCGTAGAAAAGAACAAGGCCACAATTCGCTAGCTCCGGCATCCACAAACACACTTCATGCTTCATTATGACACTATATTCACAAAAGAATGCCGCCAAGCCACAGAAGAGTCAGACTAAAGTCCACAAAAATGTCTGACAGCAGCCCTGAAGTCAGTGAAATTTGTTTCTCTGGAATAAAGGGTAAACATGTATGAGATTAAGAGGAACACAAGTAGTTTCTGTTTGAGATGACAACTGACAGGTTGAAGTCGCAATGAACCAGAGGAGTTATTTTATTTTTCTTCTGCAGTAATCTTTTTTAATCTACCTTAAACACACTTTTCAGTCCGAACAAGTAGATGCTTTCAAAAATAAAAGCTCATGGTTTGGGTCAATAGGTTAACAAAGCTGCTTATTTGGATGAATCAGAGTGCATCACTGAGAAGCAGATCTCTCCGAGTCTACATTCACACCATCCATATTTACTCTGCTTTAATTGAACTCTAGATTGTTTGTCTGTAAAGTCTTGTTTGCTTGGGGAGGTGTGAACGCACAAGCCAACTCTACTGTGGATTAAAAAACACAAAAAACAATTAACTCTAGTCCGCTCACAAACCTCGGTCTCGTTCCGGTTGAAGTGAACTCTGGTGCGGTTCTAATGCATATGTGGATGGAAACGGACCAGACATGGCTCCAGAAACAGGAAGTGGACTACAGCACTAGATAGTTTAGCACTATCGATAAATATGGCTCATGGTTTTTTACCCAAGACTAAAAAAAATCCTCCAACCACTAAAATCTGATGCTACTCCATTTTTGTTTACATTTTGTGAAAAAGGAAGTTGCACTCAAAGTTTTCTTCAGAGGTTTTTGTGTCGTTTCCTTTAGTAGCTCTTTGTGCAGCACCCCCACAGGCTAGGAGGGGAACAGTTCCTTCAATTAGCTTGGTTGGTTTGACACAGTGCAGCGTGAAACCAAACCACAGCAGGTGAAAATGTGAAGAATTTAACAACTTTGGTCCTGAATAGAACTGAGTCTACAGGTGTGAAAACACACAGCAGGCAAATGCAACTTAAATGCGACTTTTCCAACCGTCTGCAATCAGATTGGTCATGTCACATTTTATCTGATTTTTATGTCATGGATACATCATAATTTTGCACCAGAAGGCGGCAGACGCTGGTAAACAATGGCTGAAAATTATAATTATCAGGTTGAGGCGGTTCACACAGATGTTCACACGTGCTGTGTTGGATTCCGGAAACAGTTTTGTTTGGTGTAAAACAGTAAAATCAACCAAAGCTTCCAAATATGTATATATTTGTCTGGTAGTTTATAGAGTCATCCTCAAATGAAAGCTGTATTAAATAAGTAACGTGTTTTTTTTCTAACCCAGATCCATTTAATTTCCATTTCTAAGATATTAGTGTTTTGTTTCTGTTGCTCTGAGAACCCTCTATAGCAGAGTCCAATTAAAGGTAGAATATGTCACACCCACACATTTTATTCAAAGTCTGAGTAGTAGCTCCCACTTTATAGAGTACTAATATGCATTTGGAAATTTTCCTTATAGTTTTGCTAACTGTGGCATTCGCATACACATACATGATCAAAACAACAAGGAGGTTTGATCTCATTAACACTCTGCATGTTGATTCAGGTTCAATATAGAGGCGCAAAGAAAAATCCTGAACGAGCAAAGTGAGTGTTTTGACAGAAGAGTCAGACTGCAGCTTCTTTCCAACTGAAAGGTATTATTATTTACATTAGCATAATGAAAATGCTTCTTCACGCTCTAATTGTTATTTATCCTGAGCTTCCCACCTGTTTTTCTCTTTTATTCTAATTTTAAACAAACTGATGTTTCGCTGCGTTTTACAAAGCAAAGCAGGTCACAAATAAATAAGCACTAAAATGATTAGCATAAAAAAATATCCATTATATATCCATTTAATTTTGCAGGATTGCAGAGGGTACCTCCATCTGTCATTGAGTGAGACGCTTTGTACAGGCGGCCAGTCCAAACAAAGGGACATTCAGGAAGTGTTGTAGTCAAGACCACCTAACCCAAAACCAAGTCAAGACCACAACCAGAGTGTATCGAGGCCGAGACAAGACCAAGACTTTTAGAGTCAGAGACCAGCGCCCCATGCTACATGACACATTAAAATGTGAAATATGATCAAGACTGTTTCTCAAATGGATCTAAAAGATCCACATTCCCATAAAAACACCTAGATATTAAATATTTAGAGCAGAAATAAATTTAACCATTACTAATTCAAACTCTTCTTTATTCTGCTTTGCTTCCATCTCTGTGCCACAATTCATGGAAGTCTCAAGCCACCCCAAAAAGATAACGCCCTGCGTGGTTGCCCATATTGTCCATGTCAGGAACCACCACTGTCTGCACCATTAAACATAGAAATCAAGGCAATGCATTAACGGTAAACAACGCTCAACTATGAACACTGTCCGAGGAGCAACAAGCAGGAGCGCTGCTTGACTTTCTCATTTATTCAAATTAGACGTGTCTAAAGTCCAAAGTTAATAATCTGAGAAAACCATAATTCTCTGTTTATTTTAGTACTTAACACAAATATTAAAATTTAATGTTTTTATAAAAAGATGATCAATCCTCTTGACGCAAGAGAAAATAGACGCTTATCCATTAATTATTATTCGATTGATGAGCTCAATCAACTTTAGATTAACTCATTAATTAATAAGACCAGGATTCAAACACACATGTGTCACGATGCTGTCCCCATTTTAAAGCTGTAGAACTAAAAATGAAGCAAACAACAAATAAAAAGACTTTTTCTTCTTAAAAATCACATTCAGCAAACCTTTCTTTTTTATGATGCGTATCATACCTCTCTTGTGTCCAGCTGTACCCGGGGCCACCACATAAAACAATTAGAGCCTTGGGAATAAGCCGCGTAAACACACCTCTAACTCATGTAAACACAGACGCAGGCAGAAAGGAGTAAAAGTATCTGCACACACTCTTTTCCAGAACATCTGAATACACTCCACACACACTCCACGCGCTCTCTAAGGTGCTCATTAGGGGAGGTAGCAGGTCCAGACCTCGCCCCAAGAAAAACCACAAGGGTGAGCAAAACACCTCCCCGTCCGCCCTCATCACTTTTTATCTTTCACCTCTGAATCATTCTCTTTTTATTTCCCTCTGCTCAGGTTTTCCTCTCACATCATATCACTCTACTGTCCTTTACTGACCTTTGTTACTTTGTTTTGATCTCCATCTTTTTTTTGCTTTTACACTCTTTCTGATGTTTGCTGTCTTTAAGCTCCCTGTTTATTCATCGTTTTCATTCATCTCACTTGTCTGTATTTAAATCCTTTATCTTCTCTAATCTCTTACTATTTTTCCCCAGTAATTTCAACCTCTTTGGTTTTTCTTTGATTTTGACGCTTTTCCTCAAGAAGGTTAATTTCCATGAAGATATCTTCATTAAATGTTTAAACTACTTTACACATCTGAAAATGAGCACAGACGTTCTAGCACGCTGCTTTTTCTATAAACAAAAAGTTTTCAAAAATACTTTAAAAAAGTGGAAATCGTCTGCCTCACTGCGGAAGTGGACTACAGTGCAGGGCATTCTGGGTAAATGTAACCAAAACAAACACATGAATCTAGCACTACTGGGAGAAATGGCTTTGGGTCTTTAGCTAAAGACAAAGGAAAGATCCTCCAACCACTAAAATCAGACGCTAGTCCAGTGTATGACAAGCCTGGCGGGCCACCAGGCTTTACTTGCTCCCTCACCAGACTTTGCATCATTTCTTTATTTTAAATGGTGTTTTGTACACACCAGCAACAGTGACAGTGCAGACAGATTATGGCTGGTTTATAGTTGACAAATTGAAATGGGCGCTTTGACCTCACACACTATTATTTCCAAATTATGAATCCTGCTTGTGCACCTCCAAAGTTTTGTAACTTTTAACATTTTAAACACAAAAACACAGTTGGCTACTAATACTAGACAGCACCCTCACCAGTAGGCTTAGCAGGTTTTCTAGGGGAAACCCTGCACTCCATTTTTATTTACATTTTGTGAAGAAGGAAGTTGTGCTCAGAGTCTTCTTTAGAGTGTTGTTTCCTTCAGTGGTTCTTGCTACAGCGCCCCCAAAGGCGAGGAGGGGAACAGGGTTTTTCAAAGGGTTTGTTTGGTTTGACTCAGTGCATTGAGAAAGAGAACAGCAGCAACTGAAAGATCATTCAATTCATTCAATCAATCATTCATTGTTGAAAACAAAACAAAGGTAATTTTCTATCAAAATTACACACTCGTTTTGCTTTGAGAAGACTAAAAAAAACTCAAAAGTTTGAGACAAAGAGCAACTTTTTTGACAGTTTATGGCATAATCACATCCCAATTGATGCAAAAGACTGTGATTTCTGATTTATTAAAGACTTTTCACATTTAAAAGAAGATTGAAAAATGATGACAAAACCAAAATGTATAAAAAAAACTTAAAGGCCATCAAACATCATGAGGTTTCATCTGCATTAATTGTTCCGACTTCAATCCTACCATTCTGGGCCTTTTCAGCTTGTAAGATTAAATCAAATCTGATTAATACAAATTTGAGTCTTCAATAATAATTGCACAATAAAAATGTGTGAAATTAGCTTTTTTCTGGTTTTCTCAGTATTCCGGCAGATTTGTTTACTTTCTGTTTGACATTTTGTCATCATAAGGTGTAAACATGCAGCAGTACTGTTTTACTGTCTGGTAAATGCATTTCTTGTGCATTAACGGAAGAAAACCTTTCTATGTTTTATTGTGTAACTTTGGCTTCACCACAAGGCAGTTTTGATGGATTGAACAGAAAACTATGATGACATATTCGTGATACGTTTGGCTTTGAACAGTGTAAAAACTAACTCCAAAAAACCTACAGACACGAGTTGAACCTGTAATGTTCTGAGTCAGTTGTTTTCAACCATTTCATCACTCAACAAACACACAGAAGGCCACAGCAGTGCATGACCTGCTAACACGCAGCACATCAGCTCATACATAATTTCCCTTTAAGCAAAAAGCCAACTTAATCCCTGTAAATATTCAGAACAGAAATGTGTAGGTTGAAGAGGCCTTTCACTCCACACCTCTGCTAAGCTTAATAATCTATTTAAATTAGCTGCACCACTAAGGCTCCTCTCAGCCTGGATGTGGGCACCACAGAGCATTTGGCCTTCATTTCAGAAAGTGAAATATTAGCAGATCTGGTTATTTAGAATACTTTTAGTTTGATTCTTTTTTTCAATGCAATGCTAGACTGCTGAATTATGATCAGAATTGATTATTGAAATATCTAAAGCTTTTGATAATTTTCCTGTTTCTGCATGCACATAATTTATTCAGGCTGCACATTGACTTTTCTTTAATTTGCATAAAGTATGGGTTCTGGGGAGTTAAATATGTATGACTGCATGTACAATCTCAGAAATCCTCAAAATCACACGCTGAACTGTGAAAGATTTAAGATCACTTCATTTTTCTGTCTTCATCTACACAGTGGGTGGAATTTAAACAGAAATACGAGATGCAAGTTTTCTGTTGTCTTTATTATGTTGGACATCAGGTTTCATCAGTCACAGAGGTGAACAAATAGTGGCTTTATCAAATTAATACAATTTCTATTGGCAGGTTAAGTTAGGGTAAAGAAATGTCTCTGATTTATAATGCAGGGTCTCCCTTTATTAGAATGGTAGTTTCCTGTTGTGAAATTATGTTTCTGATTTAATGAGCTCATCTTTTCTTGTCAAATGGATCCATCTGAAAAGGCCCACTCTCCATTTCTTAAAGGTGGTTCTATTTGAAAAGGCCCACTCTCCATTTCTTAAAGGTGGTTCTATTTGAAAAGGCCCACTCTCCATTTCTTAAAGGTGGTTCTATTTGAAAAGGCCCACTCTCCATTTTTGAGACTGGGCTTTACTTAAAAAGTTCTGATCAGCCATGTTAAGTGGGTTTCTAACTGACTAGGTCTGGTCTCCTTTTAGTTAATGGCTTCTATAAATGGAAAGGTAAAGCCGACCTTTGTAAGAATAGTGGCGCCAATTAAAAAGGTTTGATCATCTCTGTTAAAATGGAGGCTCTAATCTTAAAGGCAATGTCTTCCTTCGTATAGTGAGGGCTCTCATTCAAAAAGCATAATCGTTTTTTAGTTAAATGTGGTTCCTACAGAAGAAAAAAACAATCTTTCTCTCTCTCTCTCTCTCTCTCCTTCTCTTGGTGTTAAAATGGGAGTGCTCATTTAAAAGACATTTTCTACCTCTGTGAAGTATGTGTCCCAATCAAAATGGCCAAAATGGTAAAAACATTCACATAAATAAAGATATTTAATGTACAAACAGACTTTTGTTCTTCAATCTTCAGCACAATTACTGGAGTTCAACCAGTTTAAGGTCAGCTCACTACTTAATCAAAAACAGATGAGCTTCACAAACACACACTCACAACCTCACACACACTCTCATGTATTGATTACCAATCCTCAGGGAGATGTAAAAAGTCCAAATTTATTGTTTTTCTCCTCCAAGGCGAAGATTGATCTCTATTAGAGAATTTATGGGTAGAATGAGCCAAGATTGTTTATCTCAGTGATTTTCAAGGCTGAATGTATCTTTTCCAGAGCTGCAGGGCAGAAAATACATAAAACCGTATAGATGTAACACCTAAACATTGTAATGTGTGATTCTGACAGCCTGAGGAACAAATTACTTCTTGTAGTGCTTTCACTTAAAAAAATATATGCATTTTTTAAAAATATATATGCTTATTTAAATCAGGAAGACTTAATTTTTTAGCGCACGATTTTTGGAGAAGCATATATCTGTGAATGCAAATTAAATATCAAAAATGTTTTTCTGACACTTGATTTAATAATACGTTTAAAACCAGCTGGGTTACATTTTGTTGTCATGTTTAATAATGATAGTAAAAGTTATTATTATTATGATTATTTGATAGGGCTGTCGCCATGACAGATTTTGCCAGAAGATAAATTAATTCAGAAGTTATTGCGATAAACAATAACGTTGTTCTTTTGAGACCATTTCCAAGTAATTTAATGGTAATGATTGCACAATAATGCAAGAACACATTCTGGTAGATCAATAAACTTTAATATCTAATGAACATTTAATACTGCAACTGGAAAACATTTGGAATATTTTCAAAACAAATAAAACAATAAATTAAACTTGAAGTCTCTGTAAACAAAATGGTTCTTCACAAAAATGACTAAAATACCAGACTGAAGAGTTTTATCATCCAGTGTTTGGTAGAAAGAGAGGAAAGACAAAAACAATAAATCATGCAAATGGAAATTATTGAGTCTACTGTCATTTATAAATGTGATTAATTGACTTATTGTTTATTGCAACAGGCCTATTATTTAATCATGTAGCAGAATTTCTTTATATGGAAAATTATATCATTTTTTTTTTTGCTAAAACTCCTGGAAATTATTCAAACATCTACAATGAGTTACTTTGTATTTAACCTGCAGGTTGGTGGTTTGGCAGCCGTTGTGTTTGGTAAGTTTGTATCACCTGAGGTCATATTGTTAAAACCAGGTCAGCCTCTCAACCCGACCGCAGAACAAGGACGTGCATATCGAAGAGCTCCGGGGTGTGTGATTGTGTCTGTGTGTATTTATAGCTTTGGACAGGTGAAGAACCCCCCCAACACCCATCCAGCCCCTCTCCTCTTCATCACTGCCCTGATTTTATATGTGGGTTCGTTGCTGTGTCTCTCAGAGTGGGTTGATGTGTTTATTCTCCCTAGAGCCGCCGTTGCCCTATTT
Source organism: Gambusia affinis (assembly GCF_019740435.1). Lineage (NCBI taxonomy): Eukaryota > Metazoa > Chordata > Actinopteri > Cyprinodontiformes > Poeciliidae > Gambusia > Gambusia affinis. The sequence continues at coordinate 28,640,028 of NC_057874.1, read as the reverse complement.
CAACCTGAAAACATTAGATTGTACTGTATCTTTAGTCCTCTCAGAGTCCAGCTAACCTGTCAGTGACCTTGGAAAAACAAAACAACCTGCAGCTGAAGGCAGGATACAATTTTGACTTCAGCACAGCAGGAAAGGGGCTGTGAAATGTTCTTGGTTTTGTAAAAAAGTAAGGAAAAGAAAAAAAAATGTACTTCTTTTTCCTCAAAATTCTAAATCTGTGTTAAAATACAAATAAATAAACAAATATTCTAACATACACATCAATTACGTTGTTAGCACATACAAATAATCACTTACCTACTGTATTTCTTGCATGTTATAGGATTGGAAACCTGCACGGCATCCACACTGAAAACCTGTCCCAAATTTGGTAGATTTAAGTTTTTAGACTAAATTTATCTAATGGTGTATAAACAATTTAAACAAACCTGATTCTAGTGAGAATTATGAGGAAAAGTCAGAATTATTTCTTTTTCAGTGGCTCTAATCCTCTTCTGTAAAGACATGATCGTTTGTGATAAGGATGTTTTGGGGGAAATAAAGTTAGCAGCTACTTAAATCAGGATTCATTCCAGGAAGAATCTCCTCTCTGTCATCATAAATATTATTACCAAAATATATATAGAGAATTAAAGATCTCTGCTCTCTATGTTTCATTTAAAATGACCTTGATGCCAGCAGACATCACCTTGGATGTTTTTAATTATTGGTTACCTGACTGGTTAAAACACTGAAGACAAAATCTAATATGAATGGACAGAGGGAAGCCATCTTGGATCTTTCAATGCCTCTAAAACTCAAACTCAGTATTTTTCAGCAACCCGTAGATCTGTCTTTTAAAACAGCTTTTTTTTTCTTCTGAACAAAACCTTCGATCTTTCCTCCTTTTCAGGGTTGTCTTCTAGCTTTAGTTGGATCTAAGAAATACAAGACAAGATGGAGCCGTAATATTGACAAGCGAGAGCACCTTTATCTGTAATGCAGGCCAGGGGCCAGAATGAAGACTGTGATTAATGAGTCTCCTAGTCAAATATGCTAATCAGCCACACACTCCTGCAAGGACGCGTGTGTGTGTGTGTGTGTGTGTGTGTGTGTGTGTGTGTGTGTGTGTGTGTGTGTGCGTGCGTGTAAATAGACACGTTAAAACCTTCTTTATACTGAATGGATCTATACTGAAACTACGTTTTTGTCACCATTTAATTTACATTTAGCTATTTCATACCTTCTAAGCAGCTTAAATGGGACCAATAATGTGAAATACACACTGTGTGTGATTTTGTGCTTCTATTTGAATCTTTACTACACCTAAAGATATGAAAATAAAGGTTGATATCGATATTATTATTGCTGTTGTGACCTATAAGCAATATTGTGTATTTTCCTTGTCTTGTTAACCACAACATGGCATTACTTCTCTCTCAGTTACACTCCTGCATAGCTTTTAGTCACATAAACAAATGCAACATGGCAACAAAATGGAAGGTTTTACTTATTAGTCCGATCCAGATATGTTCAAAACGACTAACTTCGGTTGATAACCGATATTATTGCAGATGCTTTGGGCATTTCTACCTCGTTTAAAAACATGTTGTGACTTTTTTTAGTTTTTCCATTTCTGGCACAGAGAGAAATACTATTTCAGATTGCCAACTAGAATACGACAAGGCCCTGCTAAGGAAAAAATGTAATTAAATCAAGAAAATTATTAAAGTGTAAATAAAAACTATATGTAGTTTTGCTATAGTATTAAGAGAATAACATTGTAAGAGAATAAAATTGTAGTAAAATGAGAATAGTTCTACAACAGTAAAGTTGCAATAATGCCATGGTTAGGTTATAATATCACAGTTTTATTCTCAATAAACTGTGACTTATTCTACTATTCTGACTTTATTTTCCTAATATTTTCCTCTATTCTCATTATATTATGACTTTATTTCTTGTATAATTATAACTTCATTCTCGTACAACTTTATTTTTGTAGTTTTATGACTATTTTTGTAATTTAATGACTTTATTCTTGTAATTTATTAAATTATTTTTTCTTAGCGTGTCCTTAATAACAGGTAATACTCGGCCACACCAACTGCAGTTTCTAAAACCCTTTTTTTTGGAGAAGGTTTAAATATTTGTTGGTGTAAGTGTTTTTTGTTGGTGTTTGGGCTGTAAAGTGGTCAGCCGGAGGGGGAATTGCGCAAACTGATTGACAGCTGGTCTGGACAAGGGTGGTCGGGTGGAACAGAGCCTCAACACAACCCAGCAAGCACGGCCTTACACACACAATAAGCCTAAATACATGACCACTGAACCACTTCCACACTAAAACACACACACAGAAACACCACCGGGACCTCTCCTCACCTCAACATGTCTCCCTTTGACAGCTTTCAACTGCGGTCAACACACACATACACACACATACACACACACACACACACACACAGAGCGCACAAACACACAGCATGGTGAACTCCTGACAGAAACATCCTCCCACTCTTCTCCCTGTCACAGCTCCGGCTGCATCACACACACCTCTGGATGGACACGGTGCCACACACACTCAGCAGCACGCCGCAGGACGAGGGGAACCTGGTCCGGCCGGCGGTTCACGCCACTAAAGGGGCTTCGCTTGTAAAAGCCACAGGAGGCGTCCAACACTATTTGTCTTCTGCTGGACTCTTTCTGCTGCTCATTCTGCCATGAAAAAACTAGACAACAAAATGCAAAACATTTCACTCTTGTGAGGAAGTAATTTTTACTCAGTAAATTTAGGTCGCACAAGTCTGAACAGGAAGTTATCCACGCCATCTTGGTAGGCAAGAGCAGCGCTACCAGACTACCAGACCGACAAAAATAAATTATGTGGACACTCTTGACACATGACCAAAATGGCTGCTGTCGGGATCGACCTGTATGACGGAGAATGAAAACATGTGAACAAGTTGCCTCCAATGTCACACGATGACAGTTAACCATTTGGTGAACATGAAGAGTGCGTACAACATGGAGGAGCGCCACGGCCTTAAATCTATGGACGCATGCAATCAATGTTTAGATTTGTAAAGAATGTTCAAACTCTAAATGTGAATAACAAGATCCTGCTGACTAGCAGAGTGAGGACATGTAGCAACATGCAAGCAGGCTACATTTCCATTTTAGCTAGCAGCTAAAAGCTACATTGGTTAAGCTAATTTTGCTAGTTCGGCAGTAAGTACTACAGTAAATATCACTGTTTATCTTAGTATTACACAGAGGTGGGCAGAGAACTCAAAAAACTTATAAGTTAGCTAGTTTGGAGCTTGTGGCTTATTTATTGTCGCCATAGCAACTGCCTGCCAAGATGGTGGTCAGCAACAACGCTCTTGGACGTGGTGTGACGTCACATGAGAACTACGTGGTAAAAAAGTGGTAACTCATCATCCTAGAAGTAATATAGCTGGAAAACGTACGTCACGATGTAGGAGTTTCATTTCAGTCGATCTTAATGAATTATTTATTTTTTGTTTTAAATATCTGAAATACTGCAACGCTAGTTTTATACACGGTTTTCTCTCCACACCATTGTTGTGAGGGGAAACTTGCATAATTCTGCCATTATAACTATATTAGCTGAAGACTGTATCAAAACAACATTATTGTTTATTGCAATAATTTATGGGAGAATTTATAATAAAGTTCTTAATTGATAAGAACTCAGATTCTTAAGTAACAAAACTAATGTCTTTTATTATTATTATTTCCTTTCTAATAAATCTCTAATGTGAAACAAAGGATAAATATCAATGTTTCAGTGTATTTGACCAAAACATAAACTTTCTGAACTCTCCGTTTCATTATTCTCAATTTTTAATATCAGGACCTATAAATATAATGATAAAAGTAAATGTAAACAGCTTGATAAGCATCTACAAGGAAGAGTAATATAAAATCCATCGCTCCTACACAGTTTCTTTTTTAACAACATGCGTTTTCTCTAAATATGACAGTAGTATATGTTACCAAAGTATCCGTTTATATCTAATTAAATTTGATGGTATCCTGGCAACATCTCTTGTTATTTGTTGCAGCTCACCAAGTTATTTTAAAAAATAAATCAAGGCTCAAATGTAATTTGTTCACTTTTATTATCTAATTTTGCCACAATGCAGCATTACATCATGAAAGTTTGATTCAAAGATGCTGAACCATGTCCAAGCAGCTTTAATTTACTTCCCACGGATTGCTATTAAAACCCAGAGTCCAAGAAAAGTTGACAAATTTTTTCTGATCTATCTTGTAAAAAAAAAAAATTAAGAATACAATTGCACTTAATTTAACCAAATATCTCATTATTTTGTGTTGTTCTAAAAGAAAAGGGAAGATTTTGCCAAGTTAAAATGAAGCTGGCAGCTCAGAGATCTACACACAGTATTTTGTGGAGAGAGAAAAATGACATTCAGAGGCTTTCAAGAACCTGTTCTTATCAGAAAAAGACAAAAGTGAAAATTAAGATTTTGATAAAGTCGAATTTGAGAAACAGTCTTAAAAGCAACTCCTTAAAATGATTTACTATTACACATTTAAAAGGAAACGAGATGTGTAGGTTATAATGGTGAAAAAAGCTCTGCAGATAAACATGGATGCTAAAGTCTTTTCCTGCTTTAGAACCTTAAAATTACTGATGTAGAATAAGGACCGTGATCAGTGCCTCCATGTGTTTTGTGCTTACATGTGTGAGCAGCTTTTCCGCCTCATTAAACCTTCAACTCTTAAGACTTTGGGCTGACATGGCTTCCCAACCATGCTAACGTGCTAACTACATGATAATGATAGCCATTTGTCTGCTAACCCTCGTCTTTTCCTTCTCATTAAACTTTAGACTCTGAAGTACCTCAGAAAGTTTTTCCTAAAAATACTAGCTTTAAACTGTTTGAATCGATTTTATTGTTTACTACGTGATATAATGTGTCAAGTGTTTTGGGGGGGAGGGAGGTTCAGGATTTGGCAACATGCTAAGAAAATTAATAATCTTTTAGGTTTATCTGAATTTTTACAGTCATTAGCAACATCCAACAAAGCCAACATCCCTCAAATGACACATGATTGATTTTTATAGCGTTTAAACAGCAATGACTGCATGAACAGTACATTCACTAGTACATCCCGTATATTTGATTATTTGGTTATGTTAATATGCTAATTATATGATAATGATGACATTTTATTATAATATTTGCATTATCATTCACATTCTAAAGTTTGGATGCAAGTAGAAGTGCAATAGTTGTTTGATTCACTGTTATTCTTGCAGATATTTTTGCAGTCATTCATGGTTTAACGCCAAACAATTCGAATATTTTTACCAACAGAATGTTGGCATCATTTCTTGCAAGATGTGTTTTTATGAAATTATCCATTTAACCTGCAAATGCATCAAGGCCTTTTATCATGTCATGTTTTTACGTTGCCCTAAACCAGATCCTGTTGAGCATTGTTCAAAGTAAAAGACTTCAGTTTTTCCACACTAAATCACTTAAATATGTTTCATCTCATCATTTTGTAAAAATCATGTTAGATTCAGTGAATAATAATAATTATGCAAATTATATTTAACATAAAAACATAAATATGTAACAAGTATCTGATTACAGCAAGGAATGCTTTCCTATGATTAAGAATACTTAAAAAATAATTTAAAATGTCATTTTTTAATTAAAATGTAAATACAAAAACTGGTTTTATCTTTTAAGAAATCCTCGTTTCATTTCCATTCAGAAACTAAATTCATGGTTGAATGAATGAATGAAATTATTTTGTTTTGGTGTTTTCAACATGACATCAATCCAGTTTCAACAAATACTAAATTGTACAGAAAAAACATGTTGGCTCACGTTTTTAAAACTGGGCTTGTTTCTTAAATCAGTGAAAATGGATGAAAAACAGGTTTCATTTCTTGAAACAAACTGGAAAATAATCACAAAAATCCCAGGAAACAATGTTTTTCTCATTCTCTCTTATTTGTCTGCTTCCAATTGTCAAGCATTTGATGAATGACCAATAAACCAAACGACTAAATTGTGTTTTCTTCTTCCAGCCACTTTCTATTCAAACTCATCGCATTCAGCAGATAATTAACGTGGTGATATTCTGCTGAACATTTCCTTCAAGTGGTTTTAAATTTACTGAGATGACTTGATGCAGCATCCAACGTTGATTTCTTTTTACCCCACTGAGCTTTAATTTTCTTATTTCTGCTGCTTACATCACTTCTTTGTCCTTGTCTACTCTCCCTGACAAGTTACATTAATCACTTTCTTTCTTTTATTTGAAACAGATTTTACACCATCGACCAGTTCTGTTATTTTGTTGATGCCTTTCTTGAGTGTTTTAGCTTTTGTGATTCAAATTTCACATCAAAATTATAGTTTCCAAACCAAACTCCTACAAAATTGTTTGCTTTTTCCTTTCTGTTACAGTTTATTGCTCCCCATTTCAGAAACCAAAGGGGGAAAAAAAGAAAAAAACAACAAAAATACGGAATGCATCATTACAATTAAAATTTCTTCTCACTTTCTTATCCTTGAAACGGTCTTATCTGTTTTGATTTGAAAGGTTGCGTTTAACGTTAATAATTTATTTTATCAATGTTCAAAAGCATTTTGTATAATTTAAGTTACTAAGACACATAAGACTGCATAAATAATGTGTGCATTTACACAAAAGGTATCGTCCTGGTGAATACAGTAAGAAGTCACTGCAGTTCAACAGCAATTAGAGAAAGTTAATAGATTGCTGCATGGTGCCTTGGATGCTAGTGTTGTCGCATTTTATCCTTCAATACCTTGTATGTCCATAAATTCATACATACAAACCACCAAATGTCAATCAGTTATACTCATAATGACTGCAGCAAAGAAGCAGCTGTTCAACATTCAACAGGTTTTTAAATGCCCACTTATCTTACACAATCTACAGCCTATAAAACGTACATTACCAATCATCACCGGCTTCATTCCAAGAAAATGAACAAGGCGTTCCAAATGTGCATCCAGTCGTGCCGAGCAAATGCACACACAAAGCCCGCAAACGCCATGCCGCTGTAATTAGGCCGAACTACTGTGGCTGCTAAAATCAATCAGCTGTGAACTTGGAGCACACAAAGACGCCCATCTGGACCCAGCAGCAGTCCGTCTGCACACTGCCAGGTGCAAACATAATAACAGTAAAAGGAAAGAAATCTGGAAGTCCAGGCTCCTCTAATGGAGAAAACCTCTCCTTATATGTTGTTATTAAGGACAAAATTCACATTTTCATGTAGTTCTCTGTCCTTAATAGCTTTGACAGATAAGTGTTAGTGTTGAAGTACAATAAAGTGTAAGTCAGTTTCAGTTGGGTCATTTTGAATGTATGAAAGTTAAGAAACAAAAGGAGGCCACTGTGCCTCATAAATGCCTAACGTGGAGTGAAAACCTTGGACCAAAGAGGAAAAGGTCATGCCAACAGTTTAGAAGTATTTCAATAATTATAATTGATTATTAATTATTATTATTTCATTTGTATCATCTTGCTCTATGCTCTTCTAAACGATTATTTTACCAATAGATTATTGATTATTGATTATTCTGACAATTAATCAAGTCATAGAATTAAAAATTATAAACGGTTTTCTGTAACAGAAGTTGTTTCTCCACCATTAGCACATTTAGCAGCAAGTACATGAGGATGACTGACAGCGGCAAGACCCGCCTCCTGGCTCTGATTGGTTGGTTTTGGTCAGAAATGGTGAATTTCTTCAGATGGCAATGATATCTTAGGAAGGAGGTGGAGGAGATCAATATGTCTCATATTATACTATCATGACATGGTGACAGTTTTAACAAATGATTGTTTTTATAAAAGTTACATATTGGGGCTTTAATGAAGCTTCGAGGAAGATAATTTTTCTTGAGGAATTTTAATAATCATCAAACTCAAATCACTCGGATTCAAATCTCCCTTCCTGTTTCCAACTCACTGCCTATTTGTCTTAATGGATTAATTTTTTTCTACTAAGAAGTCAATCAAAGGCTGAATAGAGGGATTCATTTTGCAGTAATCTTCAGGTGATGAGAATAAGAGAAAGGAGAAACGGAGGCAGAGGGGAGTAGAGCAGTGATCAATAAGTCAGGGCTGGTTTATCAGTCTGAATTAATGGTAATTAGCCTTTAGCCTACACTCCAAATCACATTTTCACAAACGCAAAGCCAGTTCTCTAATTACAAATGTCATGTAGCTGCAAGGTGTTATCGACTGCATCGTTATTACCAGGTGTTTATGGATCTGTTTGTGTGTCCTGGCGTTGCAGACATATAATCTCAGCGTTTTGTGGCATTTCTCTTCAACGCAAAAGTTCAGCAGATGAAAGTAATTAACTTTCCAATGATTGGTTTATTAGAAAACTGTTATTTTCCTGCATGTTTCTCATTTCAAAATGTTGTACATTTATATCAGTCTTTCTTCAGGACACGGTTTTCATATTAAAAACAACAAAACATAAATACTAGAATAAATATTAACATAGTTACTACACTTTATTTGTATAATACAGAATAGCTAAAGAAAAAAATCTAAATTATACACAAAAATAAGGTTGTGAATATTTAATCTCTGTATGTTAAAATGCATAATGTGAATGCAGCCTGAATAATCCGGTTCATTTTACATAAACAGTGATTGACCCCTATGTCATGGATTGCCTTTCATTGATTTTACAAAAAAAGTGTAAATTTTGTTAATTAAGAGTTAGCTTGTAAGTGTAGAGAAGTGGTCAGTGCATGTATATGTGCATATGTTAAATGCATGTGTAAAATAAACATACATATTTTACACATGCATGTTTATGCATCAACGCCAATTAGTTAATCTTGATTATCTCTGGTGCAATGAGCAACTGATCAATCAATTGCATGATAAATTGAAGTTAGTGTGATTATTTCCATATTTTTTGAAGGGCAATTATGTTTACAGAGACTTCATAACCCATTTTATTTATGGTTTTGTTTCTGTGTGTCTTTTATTTCAGTTTTACTCAGTTTTTTTTTGTTATGTTTTATTTATTGTCTTCCAGTTCCAGTGTTAGTTGTTCTTTATTATTGTTTTTATTATTATTCCACTGTATATCTATAGGTCTGTGACAGACTGGCAACCTGTCCAGGGTGAACCGCCTCTTGCCCGAAATGTTCGCTGGAGAGGCAGCAGCAGGACAAGGGTGTTAGAAAATGGATGCATATCTATATTTCCACGCTTTCGTTTCTTTTTACAGGAATGATTTCACATGACTGAATTCAAGTCACAGAAGGAGGAAATTACTAGCACATCAAGTCAGAGTTTTGGCTCCTTTTGCTGTATCCCTGGTGCACAAACGAGCATTACAGCAGATCCTTCCTCCCAGGTGCTGTAAGACTTCATAACATCACTGCTCCCAACAACCTCAAAAAATGTTTACAACCCTGTTGTTGTTTGAACACTTTGCTTAATGTCTTACAAACAAATATAAAACAAATATACATCTTGTACATTTTTTAAATTATCTCACGGAAGTTGCATTTCCCTTATAAATGTCAATAAAACAGAATTTAACGATTTTAAATTGCTCTTATTGTTTAAAATTCTTGCCTGTCTAATTTTTAATTTAGTTTTTTAGCTTAGTTTAAATCTGCATGCTTCTATTTACCTATAACCTGCTGAATATTCCCACTGTGGGACAACAGAGGATTTATTTCTATTTCATTCTAGTGCAGAATATTGTTTCACACCTCGTCTAACTTCATACACTGAAAGTTTTCCTCCATTTTTTACACTTGCTTTCTGTCTGGGTGTAAGTAAGCTGACATTGTGTTAAAATTTTCTGCACCAGCGCTGTTTAGCTGGGTAAGAAGCTGATAATGGCACATTACCACGTTACAAACATCTATGTGTGAAAATGAATTACACACTGCTGTAGTAAAACCTCAGAAAGCAGTCATGATCATCCATCTTTGCTGCTAATCTAGTGCTCAGTCTAATTCCCAATTCTTGACCTTTACACTTTCAAAATTGTAATCCCAACAAAGCTGTTGGACCCCACAATTATGGTGATCTTGGCGCTTTTGGACCTCACTGCTAATAAATGTCAAACAAGCCCCCAAAACTAACACACATATGCACACCCATTCATCCAATCACTTAAATGAACCACGGAGCGAGGTGTAATTACTTCCTCCCCTTCCCTGCTTCTCTTCCCAACTTTCTCACTCATCTAAATGCAAATGCAGTTTCTAACCTTTATGCAGTGGAGCTACACTAACAATTGGCTTTGGCTACTGGCCGCTCTTTAACACTGAACTACATCACAATTAACACAGCCAGAAAGAGAGGCACAAAGGATCCTGATGATTACGATTGTTAGTGGTGACATGTCTTTGGAAAGTTTCAGACTTTTCCAAACAACTAACAGAGCTGTGTGTGTGTGTGTGTGTGTGTGTGTGTGTGTGCGTGTGTGTGGGTGTGTGTGTGTAGGCGTGCATGTGTGTGCGTGTGCGTGTGTGTGCGTGTGTGTGTGTGTGTGTGTGTGCGTGCGTGTGTGTGTGTGTAGGTGTGTGTGCGTGTGCGTGCGTGTGCGTGTGTGTGTGTGTGTGTGTGTGTGTATTTCTTTATTCAGTCCAAAGAGTTCCTATCAGTATTCCATGACTGTATTTATTCACTGTTTTCTTCCACTAACCAGACACCAATTACTGCTGCCAATCACACACACACACACACACACACACACACACACACACACACACACACGCACACACACACCACTGGTCTGTTCCAGTGTGTAAAACTGTGAACAAAAGTAATTTTTAACACTTCTTCTTTTACATAAACAGTCACACACACAAACACATTTTTTCTGCCTCAATTTATTTTCTTCTGGTGCCGAAATACCAAAATCACCAGGAGAATTTCATTAATTTACATAATAAGGTTTAGAAATTAAATTCATTAACATTGCTGAAAAAATTTGGATATCTTCAGGTCTTAAATGAACGCTGTATTTTTTTAAAACAAACTTGAACTACGTATCCAGAGTCGTACCGAAAGGGAGGGAATCCAGCCGGTACTTAGGGGGAAATGTAACCTAGTTTGTGACCTTGTAGTCGCACACCCTGCTGCGAGGTTACAGATCTGACCCACAATCAGACATAAATCCACACACCGCTACATACCCTCCAGGTCTCTGCGTTATTCATCACCATGCGTTGACGTCTGGTTGGTTTTTTTTGCTTCATCCAGAGGGGACAAAAACAAACCCAGCTACCAGGTTAAAACCGAAATAAACAGCTTTACATGAGGAGGACACATTAAAGAATAAATAATCACATGGACAGCAGTGTTGTCCTTGCCAAGGACAGCTCTATAGTTATTTTAGTTAGCAGGACACTTCCTCCACTCAGCTTTCCTATGCTTAAGACAAAAACAGAAACTCAAAGGAGAAGAAGAAGTCTGCGATTATTATAATTGGTAGAGCAGATAACAACAGACCACCCTGTCATGAAGCTCTCTTTTTTGCATCCACTTAACAATTACAGCCGGGTTGGTTTTTTTATTTATTATTATTATGATTATTATTTAAAACCCTGCCCATGCTTCCTGAGCTTATTAGTCTGCTTGCCTTATTTACATGAACTATCACTGGAAAAAGAAAAAAAGTGGAGACAGGCCTCTCAGAATGGCCAAGACTCATTTGCATCTCTTTATTATTCCATCTGAATATCTGACCTGCAGTCTTCTAATTAAACTGGAGCTCAACTTCATTTGACAAACTGTTCTGTTACTAATATATGTAAAGAAAGTGAGAGAAAACTGATGAGCAGACAAGTTTTCATATTTTCATACATAGGAAGACCATCCAGATCTGCTCCTGAAATGCTAAGGTACTTCTGGAAGACATGGAGGATAAACATCCATATCATTGATATCAATTAATATCAATAATTATTGGTTAGTTTTTTTATTTTAAACATCTGAAATTCTCTCAACCTTTCCTGTTTTTTCAGTTTTCACTTAATGCCTCTGTTTAACTTTTAAGCAGTTATGAAGCACGATGGTGAAACCTTAAACTGCTGCTGTGCAAGTTACTCAGCAGGTTGTTGCTAGGTAACCAAAGAATGAGTGCGTTAGTAGATTCCACCAACGTTGCTTAGCTAGCTGTGAGAAATTGTATGACTAAAGTCTTTCTAATCCCTGCATCTCCCAGAATGCTGTGCGGTTCTGGATTGGAGTTCAATGAAAATACTGAATATTCTATCCAGGGTATAATCTATTGATATTGATCATAAGTCGATAGCAATGTCAATGATTTACTGTCTAGTCCTTTGCTAAGGTTACAAGAATTTTTTTAAAATTACAAAATTTACAGCAATCAGGTTTGTACAGTGGAGTCATCAGAGATCAAATAGATAAAATCCATAAATATCTGAGACGTCCTCAAAAAAGGAAAGAAAAAAACACATATTTGCCTATTTTAATACTTTAAACATAAAATATACCTTAATATACCTTGATGCACACAGTAGCCAACATCTACAGACATCCTGCGTTTCAACCAATCCGCACCAAGCAAGATGAATAGAGCTCCTGGATTGGCTGCTTTGCAAATACCAGCCAATAGTGTGTCAAGTACTGTAGTGTTTTAGCTGCCCAAACTACATGTTTTTCCCCCAAATATTTTAGAGAAAAACACAAGTGTAGGCAAATTTCCTGCGAATAATTTGAAGTTATGTTCCACAGAAAATTTGGTAATTAATTGTGGGAAATTTATAAAACACAGGAAATATTAAGGTCAGCTACATTGTCGTGGCGGGAGCTAAGACGGTTTCTAAAGAAATTATACTAAATAAATGTCTTTTTTAAATATTCAGTGGTAGATATTTTTTCTTCACAATTTTCTTTTTAAGGTATTATTAAAAATACATTAAAATAATTTTTAATAAAAATTTATTTAATGAATTAAAAATTATGGTACTGATTTAGTCTCTACTAAATCAGAGACCTGCAACCTGAATCTTTTTAATCTAATCTTTTTAATTTAATCTTTTTCATTTTAACCAGCTATAAGCTTTATAACCAGCTTTATTAATGTGAGTATTTTGTAGTTCTGTACAAAATGTTGTATATGTGCAAAATATTTGGATAAATTATGGGTTAGTCTGTTCCTGTCCTTAGCCTGGTTAATTAGTTTTTTTGGAGTTTGATTGGTGACTGTTGTGTTGTTTTGTAATTAATTTCCCAAATCTCCCTGGAGTCACTTCAATAAGGTAAAAATACAGAACAGTGCAGGATGTTGGGCTGGTTCTGTGTGAACAGGAAGCTGTTTGGTACTGAAACTGACAGAATCACTTCATGAACTGAAACAATAAAACCCGACTCATCATGTCTGCTTTTCCATAGACGGACATTCATTCTTGTTTAAAGAAAAAAGGCCAACAGCCGCATAACGTTCAGATAAAAATAATGGTAATGCAATTTCTAAGTCAAATAAAGTTCAACTTAATGACTCATTTTCAATAGTCATTAACCTGAACGTCTACCTTGATAATAAACTGGCTTTATTATCAAGGCAGATGTTTAAAAAAGGAGACTGTCTGCTTGTATTAATGACTGTTCAAATTCATAATAATTCTGCAAAGTTGATGCTTTCATTTAGAGTTTTATGGTTGTACGAAGTAAACCAAAATCTGATGAATCAAAGATTTAGACATTTTTGAATGAGTTCATAGCTGGAAATGTGTCTGTTTGGAAACTAATTTATTTCAAATGTGTTTGCAGCAAAATTCTGAACATTATCCTCAAAAGAAATCTGTACAGCAACAAAACTCCACAAAAGCAGACAAAACATATCACATTACTCATCTTTTGCAAAGATTCACTCAAAGGAAAATGTTATTTGCAGCTAAATTTCCTTTAAAACTTCTCTTTTTACACTTTCAGCCATAAGCACTTTGGTCTTAAATGACTGACAGAAAAAAACTCATCTTCTGAAGGGAACTTTCCAGAGATAAAGAGCAAAAGATGAAAAATGAAAAGCTCTCTCACACAATCTGAATCAACACCATGTTAAGAAAAAAAGATGACATGCTCTTGAAGGTTGAATACGGTCACGAACAAGAAAAAATGCGTGATGCCAAAGTTCCCAGAGGCCGATCAAAGTGCCACACATGACCAAAATGTTGCGAGTTAGCAGGAAAACTCAGTTTTCTATCAAGATTGAGACCCAACTGAAATTTGTTTTCATCCGTCTCGCCTTTCCACAGACGGTGTGACTGCGTTTGCCGTGTTGCAACATGGCAGCTGACCTCCAGCTCTAGCTGCAGAAGCTGCTTTCACAGATAATTTTAGAATCGAAGAACCAGTTCCTCCACCACAGTAAGCAGGAGGCCAGTTGGAGTAACAACTCTCACTTTGACTTTACACTTCTCTTCTTTGAGATGTGTTCAAGAAGTTATCCGAGTTCAACTATTGGATGGACTTCCATCCATCCATCCATCCATCCATCCATCCATCCATCCATCCATCCATCCATCCATCCTTCTGTTTTCAGTAAATGGAGAAAAAAACAAACCTGCAGTTAATTTGGCTAAAATTTTAAACAATTTTTTAATCAGTGTTCAACATGTATAACTTCCCCAGTCCGTTTGTTTTCAAAGCCCAGTTCGTCTGAATGGATATCGGACTCTGCAAACTCTGGTTTGTATACAAACCTCAGTCTCAGTTCAGTTGAAGTGAACTCTGGCGCGGTTCATGGATATTTAACCGGAGACAGTTCCAAAAGCAGGCAGTGCACTACAGCACACGGCATTCTGGGTAAATCCCCAAAAAAAAAAAAAAAAACATGCTAGCTTGGCACTAGCTTAAAAAATGGCTCACTGTCTCTTATCAAAAATAAAAAATCCTACAACCGGTAAACTATTATTCGACTCCATTTTTATTTACATTTTGCAAAGAAGATAGCAGCAATCAGTGTGGTCTTCAGATGTTTTTATGTCGTTTCCTTCAGTGGTTCTTGATGCAGCGCCCCCACAGGTGAGGAGGGGAACAGGTTTTTCAGGTTTGGTTGGTTTGACACAGTGCAGTGTGAAAGAAAACCGCAGAAGCTGGAAATGCAACAAATATTGCAACTTTGGTCTCCAGTTGAACCGAGTCTGCTGGACTATCAGGAGTGAAAACATCCTAAGAAGGCCTGATGCTGAATTTGAACTTGATCATTTTAAATGCAAAGGACAAAACTTACAAATTCAGCGTTCCTGTCCCTCTCCACTGGGAGCGATGCATGACGGTGGCATTAACTTTCAGCAGAAAAATCAGCCCCAGCCAACCAATTAACCAGCTCTTAAATCTCCTTAGCAAAGACATAGTGTGTGTGTGTGTGTGTGTGTGTGTGTGTGTGTGCGTGTGTGTGTGTGTGTGTGTGTGTGTGTGTGTGTGTGTGTGTGTGTGTGTGCGTGTGCGTGTGTGTGTGTGAAAACAAAACAGAAGGGTGGGATAATCAGGAAGTGAGAGTGTGTGTGTGAATGATGAGTAAAGGTTAATAAGTCCTCAAGAGGGGTGAGACAGGGGTTTTGTAACATCCCAGTGCTTCCTCCTCCTCCCACTAACACACACACATTTAGACACACAGGAGGGGATCAGCACCAAAGCCGGTGGTCCAGGATAGTTCATTACTGTCCATGCGTTTACACCTGAACTAATACTTCTTAATACCTCACATTCTCCCCTTATTACACCATATCTCTATCTGCTCTCTCATTTTGCTTCATTCCCAGCTGTAATGCTGGGATGCTGCTCTCACGGCAGTTAGTGTCTCCTCTAACATACAGAAGAAGTCGTTGTGGTTGGCTGCCGGCGGTGTTAAAAGTCTCTGGATTTCGTTGCTTCTTTGTCAGTCATGCTTTTCTGGGTTTCAAACTGACAGCCTGAGAGGAGGAGACTATATGGCTCTCTGATAGCTACATCCTTTGTTGTTTTAGAGAAAAGAAACAAGAAGGTATGAAAGTTGCTTCTAACTTTCACTGAGAGGGAGAAGCAAACGACTCTCATATCATTTGAAAGAGGCAAACAGGAATAATTAAAGGTGACCCAATGTGGACTTTGAACAGAACATGTTTGTTAAAATCTTTACACAATATAATTATTACATAATGAGATTTTAGTCTGATCAATTCCATCAGAATGGGCTGTTTTACGCACCCCAACTCAACCTTTACACTCACTTTAAATTGGCTCCAAACATGCACAAATTATACAACCATCCATATCTGAGAAGCACTAGTAGAGAAAAACATCATGAAAAATATTGTGATAAATTTCAGTTAATTCATTTGTTTTTTTTGTTTGTTTGTTGTTGTAAGCATCGAGAGACAACTGTTGTTGTGTGAGCGTTGTGAGCGTTGTTTCTTACTCATTCAGCTGCTTGTTGGCACGCAAGACGTAACCCACAGCATCCGGTTTAGGATTTTCAAAATAAAAGCTACTCCAGACTCAATACATAGATCGGCCATATTTAATTATCTGGTCCACGGGCCGGTACCGGTCTGCGGCCCGGTGGTTGGGGACCACTGCTTTAAGAGGAAATCTGTTGCAGGATTGTTTGAATGCCGCAGCATTTACCGTCTCGTCTATGAATCCTTTCCACTTCTGTCTCAATAAAACGCTGCATAGATTGAAGTTCAAAAGAAGCCTGTAAAGCCGAGTTATTTAAAAATGGCTTCTGCTCTTTAGCTGTCCACTGAGTCAAAGTTGGTCTGAATTTATTTATAGGACATTCATGAGGCGCGTTTTTGAGAACAAAGGACAGAGACACAGATTAAATATAGATCAACACTCTGTCTGTTCTCCACTCTCTCCCTGTATATCTGCCAGATTTTTTCCTCCAACTTCATCTTTTTAAAGACATTCCAACTCACTGCATCCCCGTCTTCATCTGTTTGCAGAAAGATTGTCTTTTTTAAAAGAGGACTCCTGTTGTGTGAATGTTCTTTAATGGCTCCCGTTAAACATGACAAGAGGACTGGGAGCCGAAGGACTGCTGGAAGAAAGAATGATGAGGATGAACATCAAAGAAGAAGAGGCCTGTCTGTTCCCTTTCAAGGAGCATAAATGATGGCGTATAGACGCCATAACTTCACATCTGAGCTCTTCTTTAACAACTGAAGCAGGGATATGCTCTTTTTAACAAGTTTCATCAATAATTAAATATTTTGTCAAAATCAAAATATATAAATTTCCCTCATATTGAAAATAAGTTTTAATGTTGAAAATAGTTGTGTAATAATTATTTCAGTATTAATTTGAGCTCATTTTTGTGCTTCTTTCCATCTCAGCTCACTTATAAAATGGAAATAGTTACTATTATGACCAAAACTGAAGAATTCAGTTAAAATGTATCAACAGGGAAATCAATTAAATGAAAAACTAGAAGCTGAAACTGCTTGAGCAACAGAATTAAGAGTTTTACAAGAAACAAGCAATTTAATTACAGGCTGGTGACGATCTGGCCATTGCCAGAGGTACAAGAACCTTTGAGAACATTGCCTTGAGGAACCTAGGAGGCCGGTAACCAAGAAGCTTGTAGCCTGAAGGCTACCAGACTGCAGGCTGTGCAGGTCATCTGAGGTCAGCGTGGCAGAAAGTCGGTGGCCGTTGAATCCGGGTGACAGCAGTGAAAGTGAAATGTTTCCAGCAGCAAACATTGATGAATCTTGGATGTCAGTAAGGACAGTTTTGAGGATATCAGTGAAGGCAATACAAAACGTTATAGTTGGCAACTTTATCCCAATCTGCTTCTCGTTCTCCAGCTCATTCATCCATCAGTTGTTATTCCTGCCTTCATCTTCCTCTCCCTGATCTCAGATCTTTCCCTCACTTCTGTTTATCTCCTCTTATCGTTCCCAGCCCTCCACCTTTTCTGTGACTGGCAGGTAAAGTGGTGTGTGCCATGCCTCTCTAACTGTAGAAATTGTTTGTCTATCTGTCTGTCCAGCTGTACTCTAACTTCCAGTCTTTCTCTATCTGTTAAAGAAGCTGAGATTCCTCTCTGCAGTAATGATCTTTTAATCATCTTCAGGCTGGGCCGACACACGCCTCTTCAGGCACAAATACAGTCGCTGTAAATACGAGTCCCTTCACATGCTGTTTCCTAAGTGCTTCTGTGCTTTTTGCTGACAGACAGATGGATGATTGCAGAAATGATGGAAAGATAAGTAGATGGTGTGACAGGCAGATGGACGGCAGAGCAGGCAGAAGTGAGGGTAAAGGGAAGAACGAATCACTTGATGGATGTTTAAACAGGATGATTGGAATAAGGAGGCAGCCGGAGGAGTGAAAACGTTCATCAAGATGGAAAGATGAGAACAAAGACACAGAAAAAGGCAAGAAATGG
The DNA here is from genome assembly GCF_019740435.1 of Gambusia affinis. Lineage (NCBI taxonomy): Eukaryota > Metazoa > Chordata > Actinopteri > Cyprinodontiformes > Poeciliidae > Gambusia > Gambusia affinis. The sequence continues at coordinate 28,621,607 of NC_057874.1, read as the reverse complement.
AAGGAGAGCAGATGCTGGATTATAAATGTGTACACATGGCAGTATATGAGTCAAGTGTTTGCCGTTTGTTCAGATGAGAGCAAACAGACAGAAGATGGTTTTGCACCTTCAGACTGCAGCTATAAAAATAAATATGTTTGTGGGGCTTTGTGTGCATAACTGAGTGTAAATAATGAGGGGAACATTTCAGGAGCCGAGCAAATATTGGGATATTTGCCCTCATCTGTCTTTCTTCTCAATCTTTCTAAAATCAAACCTTTGCTTATTTTAATTGATTTCTTCTTTCTCTGTATATAATTGGAAGTTTATGTTTCATCACCTCATTCAGGACTATTTTCCATTTGAAAATAAACTGGTCCGGTTGGAAGATGCCCAAACTGTTTCTATCAGATGGGAGGAGAAAAGATTTGGATGTTCAGGAACATTTACGAAAATTATAGAATCTAAAAAATTTTAACTGGTGAAACACCAGAGCCACAATCTCCAATGAAGTTTTGGACTGAGTGGGTAAAAATTAAGAAACCGTTACTCAGAAAATAACATATTCAAGCTAGACTGAATTTTGTAACATGGGTTAGCCAAATATCTGCAAGGGAAAAGCTTTATGGACAGATGTACAATAACATATTGGGACCATAGTAGATAGAAAAAAACAGAATTTCCTCCAAAAACTTGAGATAAATCTCAGAAATCTTTTAGAAAACAAAATCGTGGAACTTTAGTAAAATGTACTCCTTTTTTATCCACAATGGTCCTAATACACTGTTGTACAGAGACAAAGACAACATTTGTAGGAGTTGAGACTTTCAGATCTATGGTTACTGCCGTCAATCACTGTGGTGGCATCATCATGTTGTGGGGCTTTTTGTTGCTGTGAGTGGTACTGATGGATTAGACAATGAAGAAGAAACAGAACCATCCTGTCAGTGAACAGAGAAATCATTACAAGAAAACCAGGTCACCAAAATTCAAATTCATATTCAAAAATACTTTATTGGTCCCAATAAAACATTCCCACATCAAAACATTCAAAAGGCTAAACGTCGCATTAAAGCCATGAGTAAAACAAGCAGTTGTTGCTCAGATTCCTTTTCCATGCAGCAAAAATAATTAATCTGCTTCCAGAAAGCACAAAAATTCAAGAGGCAGCAACTCAACAGAGCTATTTGGCATAATTACAAGTTTTGGAGGAGTTTCATTAACCTTTTAACACATTTGCTCAACTTCCAGCCGCCTCTGTTAAAATTTTAACCAGTAACAGTACAAATGATGGATATAAACACTAAAATGGACTTAGACAAGAGTCTAATAAAGTGAATTAAGCCATGACTGCCATTCTCTCCTGCATTGTAACGTTAGATGATTTTTCTATAAAATATTTGACGCCGGCTCAGAGCTGCCCTGCCAACATATCCATCATCTGAGTAAGATCTCCCACACAGTCTGACATAAATCAAATTTAGTCACTGTGAGAATAAAGTGGGGGATGCTCGGATATCATCTAATATATCTTCTTCCTCTCCTCTCTCTCCTCCAGCCACACTCCATAACTGTCTTTATTACCTTACTGCTGCTACCCACACTTATTTGTCTCATTTCTTCCTTTATTTTCTTCTGTCATCCACCGCCCTCCCAGCCCCCTCTGGAGCTTGTTGATTCAGCCGACTAAGCAGCCTCTCTAGCCTAACATCATTTATTAAATATGGATTAATTACTGTGAAACCTCGTTAAGCTTTGCAAAGACCTCCTGCATTTACCAGGAGTTGTTTTAATTAGACGAAAAGAAGTTTTTAATGTGCTACAGCATGTTATGTTCTACACCTTCAACATCATAATCAGCTCAATCACATCTTGATTTGTCTCATCCTGGCATTTGAGAAATATGATCTGCATCTTCAGCGAGAGGATGCATCAGCTGGCTCCAAATGAACAGGAATTACATTTATGTTGCGTTTCTAGCAGTGAATTCATCTGCAAGTTTTGAAAGGAGATGCTAACAAGTCAGACCAACTCTCTGGATCTAAAGTCTTAAAGGTGACCAATTAAAGTTCCTTAAACAGATTAGAATATGTCTCTGGTCTGTACAAAACATGTTCATTACATTTTTCCACAAAATCATTCTTATGTATTGAGATTTTAATCTGTTTGCCTGTTTTGAGATCCTTTCAGAATTAGCTGTTCTGTACAAAACCATAGATAGAAATAAAAAAGGGAACAGTGCATCTCTCTCAAAAAACTCAGAAATTTAAGATTAAGCAGAAATGGTGTTTTTTGTTTGTTTTTTTTACATAAAAGAAATGGCTGATTTTCAAAAGTACACAATTTTCTATTATAGGAAAGATTGAAAACTCAAAATGAGTTTAGAAACTCAGAAATTTCTTTAGTTTTTTTCTGGAAAAGTTTTAACTTTTCAAACTCAGAAATTTTCTTATTTTTTGCTCGGATATGGTGTTTTTTCAGTGCCATCGAAATTAGTGTAATTTACAAAACTGAGAAGAAAATCCGTTTTCACATCACACGAACCATGTGATCAACAACCCGAAGCTACTTTGGTCAGAAACAACAAAGACGACAAGATGAAGGATGATACGCATCATGTTTGTCATGATCTGTTCGTGAACAAACGTAGTTACATACGTAACTGCAGGTCTTGGACACATTTGTAGCTTTACTCATCAATATTCAGGCATTCTGTCTGCACTTAAGGAAACACGTTGAAGTAATACAGTGAATACTGGTTGGTGCTCTCTAGATGTTTCCATTTCTTTCTCCAATTGTAAAAGTAGAGTGATTTTTATCTGAAAATTAAGTGACCAGACACGGTGTAGCTGAAGTATCTGTGGTTGAGTGTGAGCGTTTCTTTCTGAAGGTGGAGTCAGCGTGTAATACAGCAGGAGAAATGAGGAGCATCTGCTCCATCGAGCCCCCAGGCTGAAGCTAACAGCCTCTAAAAGACAAAAACAAAAACATTTTCCACCTCATTTCTGTCTGCTGGCGCTCAGCTGCTGAAACATACAAAGGAAACCATTATGTCCACTATGAAGACAGGGAGATCCAGGCCAGGTTATCATTTATGAGAGCTGTATAATTCATGAGCTTCTGTGAAATTATACTTTTGTAATTTATGTAATTGATGACTGATTGTAATACATATTTTCAATCTGGTATGATGAAAGAGTTGATGTCCACCGGGCACATATTTTATTTAAGATCCTGTTAAAGAAGCACAGCGCCGAGCTTTGGGAGGAGGAAACAAATCATCTGCAACAAAAGCTGTGAGTGGCAGAAAGAAGAAAAAAAAATACACGAGTTGAATTAAGCCTGTCAGATTTACCCTCTGAACCGTCAGTTGTTTAAATCTTCCTGTGGATAAATATTAACTCGTTAACCACGTCCGGATCTGATTTTTGCTTCTATCACAATGTTTTTACAGTTACAGCTGCGTTGAAATGGCGCCTCCAGGGCTAATGTTCAAAATCTAAATTACAGATTTTAGTGCTCCTCTGAAATGTGTGGGATTTAAACAGGCGGCTTTCCAACTACAAGAACTTATGTTTAACATAAACTGTTTATCAATATGCATATCCTGGAGAAAGAGAGAAGAATATCCTTCTTATAAGTTGTGTTTAGTTGATTTTATTCCACCAAAGTGGTCCAAGAGATAAACCAAAGTCCCAGTTTAATCACAGAGAAGTGAACTGCTTCTATCAGGACTCATTCACACCAACAGCCTGCTCAAATATGGAGACCGCCATGTTTAAAACTCCTATTCTACAGTTATAATATAATAAAACCTTCAGCTGTAATAAAAGAAGATTGTCTGTGGAATAACATGAGCTCAATACTTCCTATCCTCTGACTTTTTAATATTTCTGGTCATGAATACTGTTAAGACTCCAGCAAAGAGCAGCAGATTCACCTGGATATGCAGCTACGTTTATAAACTCTGCCTGGTTTATAAATCAGTCTATCCGTGGTTCAGTTCTCAGATTTTCTTTGTGGAATTTAACTCCAAATTATTAGATTTTTCATGCAGCATATCTAAAATACTTGAAAGAAAATGCATCTTGGAAAGTTAAAATAAGAATGTGCAATGCTTCGCTACATGCTAATGGCTAGCATTTGCACACCTGACAGTGCGATATGTTTGATTCGACTCGGGGCCAAAACTTCAACATTTGTTACATTTTCAGCTCATGTGGTTCTCTTTCTCACTTTACCGAGTCAAACCAGACTAACTGAGCAACCTGTTCCCCTCCTCGCCTGTGGGGGTGCTGCACCAAAAACCACTAAAGGAAACGACAGAAAAATCTCTAAAGAAGACACTGAGTGCAATTCGCAAAATGGAAACAAAAATGGAGCGGCATCAGATTTTAGCGGTTGAAGGATTTCTCTTTTGTCTTTGGCAAAAAACTATAAGCCATTTCTCCCTTTAGCGCGAGGCTAATGTGTTTGTTTTGGTTGCATATGCCCAGAATGCCCTGCACTATAGTCCACTTTCATGTTTTGGGGCGGTCAATGGTGCACTTGGTGTTCACATACACCTTCAAACTGCGCTTCGTTTGAGTTCACTTCAAACGAACAGAGACCAAAGTTTGTATACGGACCAGAGTTTGATTAGCATTCACACCTCCCCAATCGAGCCGGACATTCTAGACAAATGGATTGGAGTTGGACTAAAGTGGACTAAACAGGACTGGTGTGAACGCATCATTAAATTTATAACAAAAATCTCAAACATCTTTTCATCACTGTCATTTGTCGTGGTGCATTATTTGAAAATGACCTCAAAATAATTTCTGAAAAAATTTCTCATCCAGCAAAATTTTAACAAGCCTAACTCTCTCATGCATTTACTCTCTATCCAGCAGCCTTCACTAAATACCCAACACTGCGGCTTTAAAACACACACACACACACACACACACACACACACACACCAGCAGCACTCAACATGCGCTGCCATTAGGCTGTCAGTTCGTCAGGCCAATAGAATAAGTGCCGTGGATTAGGCTGACACACACAGAGGGAGAACGGCCGGCATACTGAAGAGGTGACAGACATCCTGTCATAAAGCTCTCCCTGTCTTTAACCACTCAGACAATCAATAACAGTCAGACCTAATCAACTTAGTGTCATTTTCTTTCTCCATCCCACTTTTATTTTTCTGCTTCTGGACGGGAGTGACGAGCGACACAAAAGAGGACAAGACTTATCTGCTTCCCCACAGTCTCGTCCTTTCACCTCTTCTTTGCTTCCCAGCTCTTTTCTTCTATTATTCATCCCGTCTTTCCTCTGCGATCCCGTCCTGTGACCTCATCCTGTCTCTTCCTCCTTTTCTCATTCTTCCTCAAAGTCTTTCATCTAAACTTCACCTCCCGAACCTTTCATATCCTTCCTACTCATTCTGTTTTTTCCACTTCCCCTACATGTTCCTGTCACACCTCTCACTAATCATATCAAGGCTGATCTAATTGACCTGAAGGATGTTAAATCCTCCTCAACATGGCGGACTGCGTTTCTCCTTCATTCTCCTCCTTTCCTCCTTTTTGCCCTTGCTGCCGAAGAAAATCAAACATAATTTGGGAATATATTACCTGAACTTGAACAAGAAAAGCTCAAAAATAAATCCTTTTTAAGACTTTAACCTCATTAAACAAGCGTTACATTTTACCTTTTTCCTTCCTTGCTGTATAAAACACATCTACAGGTTCATTTAAATCTTATTTCACCAAAATTAAGACCATTGCGTCTAAATTGAGTTCTTTGCTAACTTCAAAGCAGTCAGACTGAAGAGGAAGAACAAGGGATCATCAGAAACATCCCGGTGACTCTAAAGGCTTGTGCGCGTGGGAACCTCAGATCAGATGGACCAATGTCGCCCTCTAACGGAACACATGTGAACAACACCCTGAAAAACTGTTTCTAAAGCAAATTTACAGGGAAATTTACAACATAAAAATCGATTGTGCGTAAAAATGTCCCAGACGGGAGGTTTTGATTGCATTAGATTAACATTATAAAAGGGAAAGCAAATGCAGCTTTATTTACAAAAACTGTACTGTTACTGTAAAATTCTGTTTTCACTCTTCCGCAAGTGGTATAAACAAAAATCTTGCCAGTTTTGTTTATTGTTTTGTTTTGTTCTGTTTGAATAGAGTTTGTTTTAGACATGAAGGAGTTTGATTTTGCGTTTGGAGATTTTTAATTGAAAGAAACAAGCCAACAGGAAAGTCCCGCTACATCTTTACGCGCGGACAGCGGCTCAGTCTGTGGCTCCGCGGGAACACAGAGGGGAGATGTATGAAGAGTTAAAGGAGGATTCAGAGCTCGGAGACAGTCTCCCCTTCAGAGCAGCCTCTTTCTGCGATCCTACAGGTCATGAATACCAAGCAGAGCGAGCTGGGAGAGCGACATGCACACAAAGCGGACAGGCTGCTGCACTGTCATGCTGAAAACCATCATGGCAAAACTTCAGATGCAGTAATGAATCAATGATAAAACCAGCAAGGAAGCAAAGTTTTAACAGACAGCTGAGTTTACAGAGCGGATGCGTTTTGTTTAAATATTTACTGAACAATTTGGCAATTATATTCTTACACAAGAATGTGTAAATAGTAAGATAAAAAGTGAGTATTTCAGGATTAAATAAAATGATACCCGGTGTTTTAGAGCTTTTCTATTCCATAGAGTCTTTCAAAACGTGCAGGTTTCACCATCTCTCCGGTGCGTAAAAAGCGCTCCGGAATGCCGGATGATCCCGAAATGTCCATAAAAATTCAGGTAAATTGGCTCTGACTTCTGTCTCCTATATTTGGGCCTGAATGTCGTGGAAAAAGTGAACCTGGACATCTGATGGACAGAAATGTGTCATGAAATCATGCTTACAGATTTCAGGGCGCAGATACAAAAAGGGAAAAGTTCGCGAAATGCTTTCATTTGGACTCGTGCTTAAAACAATTTAAAGCTTTAAAGTTTGATGAGATTCCTGGAGGGAAAACTTCAGTCCGCAGAAATTAAAACTCCGAACACCTGAACTTTAAGGATTCAGCAAATTCTTTGTGGGTCACATGTCAAGTTTTTTCCGCGGATCAGACATGAAATCCATCCACACAACAATCTAGATTCTTCTTCTTTTTAAAGAAAGTTGAAAAGGAGAAATAAATTAGAGGAATTAACGGAGTTCCTACCTGGGAAGAACTGCGCTTCAGTAAATCCCAAAAGTACCACGCAGAGAAAAGCTGTCGGCAAAGCGCGACAATAACTCCGTTCATCCATCTCTTCTCCTCTTTCTGTTCTGGTTCTGCTGCACTTCGCCGAACAGAATCACTTTACATACTCCAGTCTGGTCCAGCTGATGGCTTCCCGGTCCTGTCTGCAGGAGGAAGGATAAAATCCGCGCATTGGTGGAGGCAAGAACCAGACAGAGACAAGTTGGAGCTCAGTCTTCCTCTCTTTCGCTTCTCTCCTCCCTGGTCCGACAAAAAGTGTTTGTGCGTAACTGCGCGTGTCGGTGCGTTTGTAGGTGCGCAAGGGGAGAGGGGGCTGGCCGTGTGCGTGTTTACGCGCTCAGACGTTCTGTGACACACTGACGAAGAGTTGGAGAGGAATGAGGAGCGGCGCGCACCACGCCGGGTGCCAGACACGCGCGTAAAGATGCGGCGGTTACCGCGCGCGAAGTTTCCGGTGATGATTTCAGATTAAGATGGAGAGATCGTTGCGGAGGAAAGTGAAAAATTAAGCAAAATTGAGTAGGATATGAGAGAATCTGGAGGTAATTTCTGAAAATTTTGTTGGATTTAAAAAATTTTCTTGTAAGGGTTTTGTTTCTGTTCCCCAAAGTCAAACAAGTAAACACAATCTGTCAATAAATGTTGATATTATATCTTCAGATATCATTAAATTAGATTTTTAGTAACTCGTTCTCCAGAAAGTTTAAGTTTATGACAAAATACAATTTTTATGTCCTGAAAATTGAGAAAAATGGAATGTTACATTTAGGTGTTTCACAGGTTCCATTTAATCGATATAAACTCTTAATTATCTCTTGTGAGTCTCTGTGTTGATACTGAAAGCTTGAGTTTGGAGTTCTTTGGTAAAATGTTGGTTTTTATTTTGTCGGGCAGACATCGCATCTCTTCCGCCTCGCCGTTTTCCTCCAGCTTTACGCGCCATCTCCCGCAGGTTTCCCCCGGGTCCCGCCGCCTGTTTTCTCCGCAAAGCGATCCGTTTCGCGCTCGGACTGAACTCAATTCTGCTGCTTTTCGTTCTGAGTCTCTCATTCTTTCTGTCAGTAGATCCGTGTGTCAGCGCGGCATTCCTGTAACCAGAGCTGATTTTTATTAACTCTACCTTCATTAAAACACACCCAAACACGCACAAAGAGCAGAATTCTATCATTTCAAACTGATTTGACAACAATTTAAAATAAAACTTCCATCAAGCTCACTGCTGCAAAACCCAACCACAACACACCCGAATCAAATAAATGATTACCTTAACTTGATGAATTCAGGTAATTCATCCACTTGAATATACTCAGTCAGATAATTGTTTTCAGGTTTGTTATGATTCTTTAAATTTCACTGATCTGCTCTTTTGATAATTTTTGTATTGCTTTTTTTCTTGTCTTTCACCATTTTTGTTTGTTCTGCTACATATGTTTTAGATTTGTTTCATTGTGTTAGTATTTATTTCTGTCCAGGTTTCCTTTCCCAGCTGTTAATGATTTCCCCATTTGCTGCTACCTTTCCCAGCTGCATCCACTCACCTGTCATTAGCCCTTCGAGTTCCTTTGTCATTCCCATTCCATCCTCAGTATATTTAGGGGAGACATAATATACAAAAGTTCAAATTTTTCACGTTTTTTGTTCTTCCATGTTGGTCTCTACTGATTCTAAAAACATCTCAAGCACTTAAAACAATGTGGGGGGTTTTTTGCCAATAACTTTGTGCTTTTTTGGTGTCTGGAAAATGAGCCATTTCAAAATCTTCAGGAATTCCAGACACTGTCCGTTACCAGCAAGTCTAACCCGTTACCTGAGTTCCAACACATTTGGTCAGCTGGTTTTACCGGTGTATACGCTGTACAATGACTGCTGGAAAAGATAAGTGTTTTGTTGTTCACTTCCATTCATTAATCACTTGGTGCATTCTTATTTGTGCAGGAGACTCCACTTCTGCTTTTCAAAGATTTGCAGTTGTATAATTGCGGATCTGTTTGCAGCCATTTTCAGTGAAAACGTTGAATTTTGGGGCATGGCCAGCTGCAGATTATTTGGATTTAAAGTGACAAGAGACCTTAACAGAAGAATAGACAGAGTTAATCAGACTAAAATCTCATTATGAAAGAATGATTTTGTGCAAAAAATGTAATGAACATGTTTTGTAAAGCCCAAAGATCTATTCTAACCAATTCTATTTAATCTGAAAAGAATTGGTAACTTAATGACTAAAGTAAAAGTTGAGCTGAAATGTGACACTGTGACTAAACCTAAAATCTTAATTATGACAAATCAGTGCAGAATCAGACCAGGTCACTCTTTGTTTTATTCCCCTCATCTGAACAGACCTGCAGAACCCTCTGGTGTACAACCACCGCCCTCTTCCCTGCAGTTTGGTCTGTTCTGGGTCTCAGGATGGATTTCATTCAAAGCAAAAGTTCCCCACTGATGACAGGATGACCTTTCAGCAACTCAGAATGTGTCTGCATGTGACATCTGGGATAACATTAACATCATCCACAAAAAATAAAACAATATGTCAAATGCTTTAATCTGAAGTAACAAGCGGCCGTCCACCCACGAAACGTTTACAACTGACCTAATTCCTGCAGTTTGCCGAGTTTCTGCTAATCTTTCTTTTACTCTATTGAGTTTTTATTTCTCAACTAGAATTTTAGAACGAAAACTTTGGGCCAGTTTTTTGGTTTCATAAATACAAACTGCAAAAACAAATCCTGCAAAGTGGTTTTGGTGCACAGGTTTTATTACACTTGGACTAAGGCAAAACTAACTTTCAAGTAACTTTTCAGCAAGAGCTTGTTTAAGTCAATAATTTTTTAATGTTGATTTTAAAAAGTACTGGTTCAACTGGAATACTATTTCATTTGTAATAAGGGAAAAATGTCTTTTTATGAGTGAAATAATCCGCCAGTTGAACGAGTTCTTTATCATCAATATTAATGAATTATTTACTTAAAACAAACTCCTAGTTTTTGCTAAAAAGTTATTTGTAGATTGGTTTTGTCTTATTGAAAGTGCGCTCAGATATTGGAGTTGTAAACTACACCAAAAAGTATTTGGTGTAGTTTATATTGTATTTTTTGCAGTGTGATGTGAATGTAAAATCTTTAAAAACACATAAAGGTGAAGACATGGTTTCTAATGTTTCTCAGCCTGGTGCCCTTCAGAAATCCCCACTGACTCTCTGGTATTTGTCTCCTTCCCTTTCCAGGTGAGCGTGACAGGATGCATTAAATTCAGTAAATTCCACACAGCCTTCTGGGACGGTCCTGGTGATATTTATCTGTACGACTTAATGCTGCTCAGTTCCACATGATGGCTGCCAGGAAGCGAAGGACGGCTTGTTGCTCAGCACGGTGCAAAGCGCCGTGGTCAATCAACATGGCTGTGTTTTACAATGGCAGATGTACATATAATAACAATATTCATCTCCACTATACACCCAAACTCTTTACACTAATTGTTCATATGAATTCCTGATCCAGTAAAACGTCACTCACTGCTGCTTGAATCATATCACATTACTGTGTTTCATCTATTGTGTTATTGATTTTGAAACATAGTTACACAAATAGATCAATTCCTGCTGTAAATAGTGGTACTTTTTAAATGTTATTGTTTGGAATATTATCACTTGTTGTCGATTTGATCTTTATGGAGTGACAGAGCAATAAAAGGCTGTTATAAGCTGGTTAGTTAGTCAGGCTAAATCATTGTTTCTCAGTTCCGGTCCTCACGCCCCTCTGCCCTGCATGTTTAAGGTGTTTCCCTTCTGCCACACACCTGGATTGAATCTTTGGGTGGTTAACAGGCTCCTGCAATACTTGGTGGCTGCAATCATTTGAAACAGCTGTTCTGGTGTAGAGGCACATCTAAAACATGAAGAGCAGGGGGGCCTGAGGACTAGAATTGAGAAGCGCGGGGCTAAATGAACTTGTTATTGAGAAAACAATTGGGAACAGTGAAACAAAAAAACGGGGGAAAAAACTCATTATCTTGCAAAAACCATTGAAAAATGAACTTCTCATTTTGAAAAAACTATCACCAAAAAGAAAATGCAGAAAATGTCCGCCTTCTTCTTCTGCACAATGCATCCGGTTAGCATTTCAAATTCAAATCTGATTGGTACATCAGATCCAAACAGGAGAAACATTTTACTGCAGAATCTGCAGCTAAGAAGAAAAAGGAAAATGAATTATGCGAGTTTTTAGCGTTAGAAACACCTGACTGATGTGAGCGCGAAACTTTAAGTGGTCCAGTTCTGCTGTAACTGAACATGTAACTGTAACATAGTTACACAAATAGATCAATTCCTGCTGTAAATAGTGGTACTTTTTAAATGTTATTGTTTGGAATATTATCACTTGTTGTCGAGTTGATCTTTATGGATCTTCCCTCTGCCTCCTTTCCTCCTCCGCCTACATTATGAATTTCTGTGCTGACAGGTAATGAATATTTCCATTATTCAGTGCTGCAGAAATCAATGTCTCATTAACATGAGGCCGTGTTTGTCCAAGGCACGATCAGGACACAAGCGTCCGTATCCTCTTCACCTCTACATCATCACTTATTTATTACAAATCAATTATGCAGAGTGGCAGCAGTTTGTTCAAGTCTCACCAAGTTCACTGTGACGGGAATTATTTCAGGACCAGTAAATTATAATACTGACTCTGAACAACTGGATTAAGTATTTGTTTAAACTCTTCAGTCCTGATGGAAATGGGAGGAAATCCATAAAACTCATTTTAAATGCATTTGTAACTATTTTTAAACACATTTCATGTGCTCAGGCACATTCAAAAATGTTTCTCATGTATAGGTGGATTTATAGTTTCCTGCAAAAGTATTCATGCATATTGAGCTTAAATGATGTAAAAAGTCATTTATCTCTTTTGTTCTAAATTTATACTCATTGTATAGGTCCAAAAATAATAACTTCAGTTTTGTTTCTGTTCAGCTGGAGAAAGTTTTGGCACATCCACACATTTATCTGTTCTAAGCATCTGTTGGATGGATTCAGAGTCACCTGGTGACATCGTAATGTAGAGCCGTGTATCATCCGCATAGTCATGGCAGCTAATCTTATTTTGTTTTATAATCTGAGCTAGTGGGAGCATATAAATACTGAATAAGAGGAGTCCTGGCATTGAACCTTGGGGTACCCCACAACTGCCTGATTGGTGATCGTCACTCAACAATCTGGACCTCTTTGAAGCAGCTCATTTTCCACACACCAAACACCATTAACCTATTGCCAGAAAAAACTGGGTGTTTTTTTCAATGCTTGGGTTGTTTTTAGAAGCAATAGAAACTCAAATGGAAGTATAAAAACGTGCAAAATATCAATTTTGCATAATATGTCCCCTAGATTAGAGAGCGTCTTTGGTGCTTTTTGTTTTTTTAGAACAACTGTAATTTAACTCTAGATCCGCTGTGGTAGACCAGTCGTTTGTGTAACTACTTGGTCAGAAATGTACGCCAGGATGTGGATGTGTCAAGTTTTCATATTAAAAGTAGAAGTTTCCATTATTTATTCACCATTTCACAATAATGCTGCACCTTAAAGCCCCTCTTCCACAATTCGACCTCTACAGTCTTCAGCTTGCCAATAGGTGTTTCTTGTGACCCTTCATAAAAGAAAACAAAGATTTCTGCATTGTACCACAAAAAAAAACCTGAACGCTTTTGCTATTCTTGGCATAAGAGTGATGGCTTTGAATCTTACTCCAACCTGAGCACAAAGAAACTTGAGTTCTCATCCTACAAAATGCATGTTATTTTGGCTTGTGATGTGATGTGAAGAGAAAAGCTCCTTCAAAACAAACAACAGATATCGTTTAGTTCAACAGCGATGTCTCATAGAGTCATATCTTTGGAGAATAAATGTATATCTACAATAATGTCTCCAGCAGAGACAGTTCTCTAACCTTTGACTTTACTGAAGGCTCTCGGACTTCAACACGGACCTAGAAACAGAATTTATATCTCTGAGATCCAGTTATTGTATTTTGTGCTGCTTGTTTCTATGGAAAAACTTATACTGGCATCATTTTAAAAAGACATTCCCTGTGAAAAATAGCTTAGAACTTTCTATTCTGTATGTTTTAGGCAAATGAGAAGAACAGTATTCATTCCGCTGCAATCCCACACAATACAAACCATGCTGACAGAAAACAGGCCCATTTAAGCAATAGCATCAGCATTTGCCGCTAAATTTGCCGCTAACCTAAATAACCGTTGCCATTAGCCTTGGATAGACTAACAACTACCATTCCTTGGCTACTGGATCGCAACTTGTACTTTTTTCGTTAAAGCTTTATCAAGAAAAATGGTTGTCATACAATATTTGTAAGTGACATAAATTAGATTTATATACCTGTTCTTTTTACAGAGTTCACTGTAATCCAAAGGAATATCAATCATAAACATGATGAACAATAAGGAGCTGAAGTTCGCTTCTGATTGAGACCTCCACTTCGGCAAAAGGCTAAAGGGCGATTCCACCTCATTTTTCTACTACCGTGAGCGTCTTTATTTTGCTCCAGCTTAAAAACGTCAAAATCTCAGACTCATCAAACATGGACTACTACATTATTTTAAACTTAAAGCTGGATATTTAAAGCCTAATTTGTGATTTGTGAAAGTAATAAAGGGCTATATTTATGCATTCACAAATAACTTATTTTATGCAATAAAATAATTAAACATTAAAAAATCCTGCAATATAATTTTTTTCATGAGTGGGAGAACTTCAGTAATCAATGTTGTATCAAATACTTATTTTCCCTACTGTATCTGCAGAGTTAACTGTAAAATATTTCCTTTGCAGATTGCAGCTATGCTGTGAAAGCAACTCTAAAATATGTTGCTCTTTTCTTCTCTCAGTCAGAATATCATAAGAATTGTTTGGCCTTTTATGCCAGCTCAGCACCCAGATGCAGGCTGAACCTGAACCAATACCAGCTGACAGCAAGCAATACTGAGGGGCTGAATTATTAATACTGTTTGGGTTTTTTTTAAAAACACCAATAAACTCTTAGTAAATACTGCATAAATCAACTTGTGTAAGCAGGAAATTATGTTTCTGCAGAGAAAAGTTAGAAAAATTAAATTAGATTGGTGCAAAATGTGGTATGGAATAAGTTATTCCATACTTATTCCTTGTATGGAATAAATCCATACAAAGAACTTATTCCTTTGTATGTCTTCACGTTTTTAAAATTTCCCATCACAGAGAAAAAAAATGCATTTTTTCTATGATTCACCTCTGTCATGCAATACTGCAAGGACAGTAAGCGATTGTTGATGACATGGGCAGTTTCCCAGGGCAGTATTAGAAATGGGGCGTATCCAGGCCATTTAAAAAATAAACACAAGTAAAGTTTTTGGCTCTTAGTTCCACCGTGTATGAGTTGTGTACTGTATCTTTTTACATGTGAAATTAGTGAAGATGTGCTCAATCTTTCTTTAAAAACCCAGACAAGCTGATTCTGATTTTGAACAATACCAATTTTTCCTTTTTTTGTCCAGTTGACAGCAGTGGGGTAATTATTTCTACTGGCACATTAGCAGATGTGATCGGGTGGATGGGTGGTCTTCCTGTTGTCTTCTTCTTCAGGGTTTGTGCCATCGGGGTGTTGAGCAAATGACTTGTGTTTCCATTGCTGCTTTGCAAAACCAATTTAAATTTGGCCAAATGTTCTCAGGCTAATTTGGTGACACCATTTTAGCCCCACCTCCTTCCAACAGGAAGTCACTTATTTTGCTGCTGGTTGTCTTTCTTTTTCACTCTGACGCAGGGGCACCGTATGGGGGAAAGTTATGACAATTCTACAAACCCTTGATAAATGTGAGGCCACTTCATCAGTACACAGCCAACTAAATTTCAATGCATCTTTGCTTCAACTGAGATTTTTCTGAAATGCAAACAAATGTATTTACCCAGGGGGCCCTCCACAATTTACTTATTTTTTGTTCATAGAGATAAAAAATAAAAAAATTGGGGCCCTGTCAATTACAAAACATATCATATTGTATTTTTGAAGATTGTTTTTAGCAGTAAAAATGTACCGTTCCCACTCCCAGACCAAAAACACACATCCATATTTGCCCTGAACCTCCCTGGATCTGCATGAAATGTTTTCTTCCTGCTTGGAGCTTGATGGTGTTCAGCAGCAGTCAGTAGAAAACTAGAACGACTGTGGCTGTTACTATACTGCTGAGAAAAATAATAAAGTTTTCCAAAAAAATAAAAATAGAGAGAGGAAGAGAAAAAGACAAGAGTGTCAATTTGTAATCCAGTTTGTTAAAACTGTCATTATGTTGTGACAGTTTGGTATGAGACATAATCTGTGAAAAATCTATTTCCTCTGCTTTCTCAAAGTGCTGGAAACCACCAGTCAGTGGCAGGAGAGTTTACTGCTGTCAATCACAATCTCATGTGGTGCTGCTCATCCTTCCTCCCCCTCGCTCTGTGCTATGCTGCAACTAGCCTAGTTAGCATAGCTACAAGTGACGGCAGATAAACAATTTTCCTGCAATGATAAGTTGTTTCTCCACCATTAGCACATTTAGCAGTGAGTGAATGAAGTTGATTGACAGCACTAAGACCCTCCTCCTGGTTCTGATTGGTTGTTTTGGTCAGAACGTTGCATTACGTTAGCCAATAATAGTTCAGGGATGAGATGGAAGAGATTGATTGTTTTCACAGATTATCTCATAACAAACTGACATGGTGACAACTTTAACAAACATGGAGAAAACATATTTTTTATTAAAGTTATATACTGCAGCTTGAATAAAATGCAACCACAAAGCATTTGTTAAGAAGTCTGGATTGCTTCAAGTATATTTTGCACATTTCTTTTGACTGTTGCTCATGAGGAGAGACATTTCAGTAATTAAAGTAACTTACTTGCATACTGTATGCAGACAGTTGAATGTAAAATTCATGAGCAGTAAATATTGTGCTAGTTATCAGTGTTGGACCAAAGAAAGCAAGACAGTTGCAAGCCTTTAAAATTGTGATGCTTTTGATGGGTCGGATAGATTCAAAACATTGTAACAGCAGCTGCGTGGGGGGCACAATTTCATTTTTTTGTCAGGGGGCCCAAGATTCCTGGTAGCGCCCCTGGTCTGACAAATACATTTTTTAAGCTGGAAGGTCATATTTTGGCTAAGCATCTAATATTTGCAGCTGGACTCATACAAAGGTGATTTGAAGGATTCAGTGAATGTGCCACCTAGTGGAGACGTGCGGGAATGCGGTGAGAGCATCGGCCTACCGGCCTGGGATTACTTTCCTGGTGAATCAGAGGCATAACAAAGATAGGCTGACTTCTTCCTGCCTTAGCGCATCGATACTGTACCTTGAAATGGTACAAATGAATGTAGAAAAGCATTTAGGATTAACGCCAGAAATACTTTAATTGACGATATTTAATGTCCAGCTCTCTTTGTGCCGGTTGGAGCCTGAGGAGCCAGAATCTAATTGAAATCCAAGCCAGCACTTTACCTGCACATAAAGACATTGATTCTCCCTGGAGACAGAATTGGCATTATAGCAAAATACATAGAAAATTGCTTTTAAAAAATCTCATTTTCCATTTAACTCTGTGACAGGGCCAAGTTTTTACATTAAAATTATGTAATGAACAGACAGACGAGAGGACAAGCAAAAAAGTTTAAATTAGTTCTAGAATCCATCACAAAAGAAACAACATTTTCTTTTGTGAAATTTAGTTTAACATTTAATTCAGTCATTTTTATCTCTTTCGATTAGTTTTATTTAGCACAAAAATGATCACTGCAGAATCTGGTAAAACATGCACACACACTCATGTCGAATTAGAAACAAAAAGACAGTAAATAATCTAGTAACATCTGCTAGATCAAATTCATTACAGCAGGAACTCCCCGTTTTCCTCTGTGGGAGCTGAGAATCTCCATTTCCTTGTCAGAAGTCATTTCCCCCCATAAAAGGAGACAAAATCTCCATGCAGGTGGTCTTTGTGTGGATTGTGAGAACATGAGTGTGTGTATACATGTGAGGTGTAAATGAGACCATGCACGTTTCAAAGGAATTGAAGGCTGGATTTTTTTTTACATGTGATTGGAGGGATTTACAGCTACAGGAGAGACAACATCCATCTCCACTCAGCCTCTCTGCAGGATTGATGGATGCCTCTCCGTTTGGGAAATCAGAAGAATGGAAGTTGTTCACAGCCGAGTACTCACTCGGTCCTCAGATCTTTCCCTTTCTCCTGTCTGCATCAACTCACAGAACCTGATCCATTTAAGTTTAGCTCCCTATTTGCATTGAAATCACATCAAGGCAGGATGCAGAGTAATGAACCAGCACAGCCTGAAAAGGAAGGCAGGGGGCAAAAGAGGGAGACCGAAATAAAAAAAATAAAACACAAAGGTAGACAGGTAGCGACGTAGATCGCTGACAGGAAAGAAGCTGCAAAGGAATAAATGACGAAATAAAAACGGTAAATTACAGGAAAATGAAGTGAAAATCAAGTTAAGCAAAGAGGGGAAAATAAAAAATGTGAAATCTGAGCAGAGGAAGTTTAAAAAGGAACATTATGAAATATCAGTAGCTACGCTCTCACTGACATTAAAATTTTGCAAATTGGAATTATAAAAATAAATTTGCCAAATGAAAAGACGGCAGCGTAAAAAAGAAAAACCCAAGTTTATGACAAAGTTTTTGCACTAAGATTATGTTCTTTTTTGGCTTTATTGGAATTAATGTATTTTGCAAAAAAGCTGCATTAGAAACATCTTTCTCACATTATGAAAGATGTGATCAAAAGTCAGAAGTTACTACTGCTGGAAACGAAAAAGAAGACAACAGGAAATGATAGGAGGAGGATGTTTTTTTTAATGACTCGGGACGTAAACAAACATATTTATGTGTGATTTTAATTATTTAATGGAAATACTGCAGTTGTGAAATTGCGTAAATTTTGACATTAGTGGAAAATCAACAAAGTTTTGCTTACATTTGTAGTGGAAACGCAGTTATGGATTCGAGTTTGGGATTCATATACCTAAGTCAGATAAACTTGTGGCCAATTCTGACTTTTTTCCCTCAAATTCTAACTTCCTTTTTTGTGTCAATTTATCAGAATCCAAATAAATAACTGAACATCCTGAGGTTAATTATGTTGTTAGTACATGAACTTAATCACATGAATGTTTCTTCCTTGTTATAGAATTTGTAAACCTGCAATTTTTCCACACTGAAACGTATCCCAAATTTACTTGATAGATTTGAGTTTTAAAATTAGATTTGTCAGAGTTTAAAATATTTTGATTCTGAGAAACACAAGTCAGAATTCTGAGATTAAAGTCAGATTTTTTTCATCCCTGTCGATTTGTCCCAGTTGAGTATTTTTATTCGCAATAAGCCAAGAGCAGCGGATCAGGAGAACTGCGAACATTTCAGGAGGGTTGGTTTGGTTTCTGAGGTCTGGTGTAAACCCAAGTCAGTGGCCGGGTTAAAACTGAGAAGCTGTTCACTGTGCTGCAGACATTTCGATGTGCCGCACCAACCTGTCTCACCAAGGCCGACTGCCAGCTGAGCCTTTTGCTCAGAAACCAAGAGTTTAGATGAAATCAGGATAGTAAAAGGACTAAATTTGGTGCAGAAAAGACAAGAATTAAAAACCACAGAGCATTAAAAAAAACGAGTCAGCCAAACGCGTGAAATTAAGTGACTTGTTCCATTAAAGCCCTCAGTTTGAGACCGAAAGTGCACACAGTGGGAACGATAAGCTGTAACGCCTGCAGCAAGGGCATTAAACAAAATAAAGCACTGCCTATAAACCTCTGTTCAGCCTTACAAAACAAGTCAATAAATTCTTACATTATTGCATATAACATGGTCTGTATGACATGAAAAAATGCTTTGCAAACAGCATTTTATACCACCTCAATGACAGTTTTTGTGTTGTACTGCGCCAGCAGCTGGTGCAGCAGATTGATGCTAGTCAGACTAAATACTCCAAACCAGGATGCAGCTTAACGTGAGCAGAGAGAATATTCTGATAAAAATCTATATATTTTGACACATATAAAGCAGAGAGAAAATTAAGAATGACTTTACATTAAAGATACGTGAATACATTTGTTCAGAAAACATCCTAACAAGGGCCGATTTCAGCTGGAAATCAAACTTTTTATATGTGGCAGTGTGATCATACCCACATCTTTATTTTTTAAGAATCTCAACTTAGAAAATATAAAATAAGGTAATAAAAATAAATAAGACTGTATTGCAGTGTAGTCCACTTTCTGATTTCTTGGAAGTGGACTACCACTACTGTCCACTTCTTCAGCAGTGGACTTCAGTCACCTTGGCAACCATTCAGTTGTGCTAAACACCTGGTTGGTCCAAGCCCCGCCTCTGAGGTGTAGCCCCTCCCCCACTGAGCTCCTTCAGACTAGTCAGCAAAAATTAGAAAACACTTGGTGGAACTGCTGAGCTCATTACAGGAGCTACTTCTCAGAGCAACACTGGTAAAAACGTTAAAAGGTTAATAGAAAAGTGCAGAGAAAAAAATGTAGTTTCAGAAAAACAGGCGTCTTTAAAGAGACCAAGGCACATTTTCAAGTTATTAAATCAGAAAGTAAAATTTCTTTTAAGATATATTTGATATATACTGTTAGTGTTAAACGAAGAAGCTCCATCATTTCATTCATCGTCTCCTTTGGTGGAGAAAAAAACTGTAATATCTTTTAGCAATTTAAAGAAAGGAAATGCATTCCACTGAGGAAGAAATGCACGCACTAATTTACTTATAAATTAATGTATGTAACTGAACTTTGCTTACTGAGTGAATCACCAACCTTTATAAAAGTAGTGCAATTCAACAGTAATGGCAAAGAAAAACACATCGAAGCAAAACAAGAATCAGAGGCAGAAGATGAAAAGAACCACAACAGACAGGCGGTTTAACAACAATCATAATATTTAATCAAATGAGCCAGGTTTGTTGAGTGAGGAAAGAACCACCTGTGTTGCATTAGATGAATACTGAAGCATACAGTAAAGGGTAATGTGGGAGCAGGATGTGGAGAGGACATTATCACAGCGGCGGCAGGATATTATCAGTGACATGGCAGTAAATCAGACAGTGGGTAGACTGTATGACCTCCAGTTGGCTCCCATTTCAACACAAAACACCATCAATCCAAACATACTTCATCTAATTTTAAGAAAACGCTTGTGATGCGGGGCTGGTTCGGAAATTAGCAGAATTTATTATGCGGCGTCGGGTCAGATTTTCTTCAAGTGCTGAATTTGAGAGAAACAAACGTGGGTGTTATTTTAGGAGGCAGTGAGCAGGGTGGAGTTTACAGGGTTCCTTCTTTAAATTTAAGTCAATAGACGGCTTACGTTCAGTTGTCAATCATCAATCCATTGTCTACAGACTTATCCACGCTGGGTCGCAGGGAACTTGGCAGGAAACAAGTCACCAGTCCAATACAGGGCAATTTAGAGTAACCAAAAAATAATAGTTTAGGCTTGAATAAACTGACCCTCAATTCTCATTTTACACTAAATTGCAAATCCTGCCTTAAACACAGCAACAAATCTAAATTATTTAAAAATAACCGGTGTAACCCAAAGGTTCTTCTCTACCAATAAGCACCAAATTTCTTAGAAAAGATGGAAAATGAGTGATAGAATTGGTTGAGTCCAATCAGCAAGAAGACGAAGCTGTAGACTAACACGGGGAATCCCAAACTCTTCCCCCAAACAGCACCAGCTCTGGGTGGAGAGCCCTTTCAAATCCCACACAGATCAACTTTCAGAATGTTTTTTCTCTCTTTTATCCACTATTCAACAGGAATAAAAGTGACTGAAAAACTTGCCATGATATGTGAGTGGACATCAATAATTATTGGTTACATTTTTGTTTTAAATATTTGAAATGCCGTTAAACTGGTGGTACAACCTTCCCTGTTTTATCCAAAGTTTTCACACCATTATCTTTTATTATTTTTCAGCAGTTACGAGGGCCAGTAGCAAAACATTAAACTGCTACTGCGCAAGTTACTCAGCAGGTTGTTGCTAGGTAACCAAAGAGAGAAAGTTTCTGTTTCACATTTTGCACTTGCTGTGCTAGGTTGAGGAGAAAGACAGCAAATAACATTTCAAAGAAGGAAGAATTTAAAAATGAAATTACGGGAATAAAGTCAAAGTAATACAAAAAAATTATAATAATATGGGAATAAAGTCAAAGCATTATTAGTTTAAAGTCTTTACATTATGAATATAAAGTCATGTTATAAACATAAAATTGTAATATTAACTCTTTATTCTTGCATTATTATGACTTTATTCTCATCCAAGTTTATTCTCGAAATATTATCACTTTATTCTTGCAATTTTCCATTATTTTCATATCGTGGCCCTAAAAAACAAAGATATTAAGAGTTTATGATAAAAAATATTTATAAATTTATATTTTTTTAATTTTTGCTTTTTCCCCTTCTTCTTCCCTCCAGCTTTCTGAGGCGCCCTCTTGTGGCCCCCACAATGAAAAACACTCTTCTAATAGATAAAAATAACATCCTGGAGTTTTGACGTTTGATGCAAAATCAAAGACATTAGAGTAATTTTGTCCAACCATTCATGGATAAAAACAACAAACACCATGCACACTTAGTATTTTTCTTAGCCAATGTCAAGCTAAAGAAAGTTTCTCGGTACACTTCAATTAAAAAACTACAAACAAACGCTTTGTGTACATCCCAACGTCATTCCTGTAAACATTTCCTTGCTGTGAAAGGACATAGTTATGACGTTTCCTGTGGCTGTCTCCTCCAAGGACGTTGGTAGGTTGAACTGCAGGCAGCTGTGTGTATTTGGAGGTGAACGCAGCGACGTTTCAGCTGAAACAAGTCCTTTTCTCAGCGCAGGAATTCAATGTTTGTCCCTGTGATTTATAGCTGGCCAGCTGTAGATGCTCACCCCACATTGCTCATGTGGGATGGTGGAACGGTAAAGGACATCGACACACACAGAAACACTCCAGAACAAAAGGGGAGAGGTATTCAAATAAAACTGGCATGAGTAGAAACACACATTAGGGGAAGTTATCTGATGAAATTCACATCAATGTGGTAGATTCACAGCACTAATGGAGGAATGGAGCGACCCGTAAAATCATGAGTGTTTCTGAGCTGAAGTTGTACTTATCTCTGCTAAGTTGTCTCTTACGTCTGATGTCTTGGGAGAGAGAATGAAAGCAGACATTAGCATGCGATATGATGGAGATCACACACTGCGAATGTGTGTGACTTTGTCTGAATGTGTGTCTGTGGTGTTCAAGGGCTCATCTGAGCCGTTCACACGTCTTTGATAAAGATCTGAAACACTCCCATGTAGGATTTATTCCAATTCCCGAGGGCAGTGCCCACACACACACACACACACACACACAGGCCTGCACATGCGCACACACACTTCTCCATGTTCAGTCTGACTTATGCAGACTTGCAAGAGCATTTAGAAATGAAGACCTTCCTCCCAAACCAAACAAAGTATGAGCCTACGCACACCAAGACTCAGAGATCAGCACAGTTTGAATTCAGTTCGACTTCACTGCTTGACAGAAAGTCAACAAGATCTTTATTATTATTCTATTGAAATATCATTTAATCCTTTTCAATATTGTTGAAAACAAAATCATTGTATTCAAATAATCATGTTTGCAAGTAAACAAAGGTAGATCTCTACAGTGTTTTATAGTAATGTTATACACATAAAAAGAAAACATGGGGAACAGTGTCTATTTTATAAAACTTTCTGATGTCCTCTGCTTGCTAGCATGGGGATGCTATACCGCTCCAGCTTACCTTCAGATCTACATCCTACAAAGACATTTATATATTCCAAAAAAAATATCCAGACATTACAGATGGGAAATGGACCAAAGGGTAGCAGTAAAATAAATCATTTAGACTAAAGAAGTGCTAAATTACTATGTAGCTGTTTGATGAATTCTTTGTTATTCGACGATGTTTGGAACCGTTACCAGCTGCACGATCCAAGTGACTTTAGCAATCGATTCTTTCTATGGAAGTGTCCAAATTCTCCTTACACCGGTCGTTCATACTGAATGATGAGACCACAACCAGATTTTTTGTGAACTGTTTGCTCTCTGTAGTGAAAAGAGCTGCCTCCCTGTTTTTTTCCTTTTCGCTGCTCAGCTCTCACTCTCAGTGGCTCCTCCCTGCTCAGCTCTCACTCTGAGTAGCTCCTCCCTGCTCAGCTCTCACTCTCAGTGGCTCCTCCCTGCTCAGCTCTCACTCTCAGTGGCTCCTCCCTGCTCAGCTCTCACTCTCAGTGGCTCCTCCCTGCTCAGCTCTCACTCTCAGTGGCTCCTCCCTGCTCAGCTCTCACTCTCAGTGGCTCCTCCCTGCTCAGCTCTCACTCTGAGTAGCTCCTCCCTGCTCAGCTCTCACTCTCAGTGGTTCCTCCCTGCTCAGAGCTTTGTTGGCAGAATGACATGTTACCTCCTCAAAAACTGGATAAACATCAACAAAGAGACGATCCAAGCTGAGACATTGTATTTCTGTTTTGGTTTTGTTCGGTAGATATGCTAGCAGTGTTTTGTTTGTTTTTTTTTGTTTTGATAAATAAAAATGAGAAGCTTGATTAAAATATTACAGAAAAGTAACAAGGACGTTTCTCATAAGAAAAATGTTTAAAAATGTAAAACCTTGCATTTTCGAACATTTTTGGTAAATTAAGCTAAAATATAAGGCTACTCAAAATGACAAATTAATAATTGTTTTGGAGCCAAAAGAGTCAATTCTCTGAAAAGAGACAAACTTCCCGTCATTAATATGTTTCTGTTGGAGCTTTTTATCCTTTAGTTCTTTATCCATTTGAATTTTGTTGGTTAATTCTTAAATGTATATTTTTGTATTATTTACAGAATTTATTTGCAAGTTAATAATTGTTGATTCTATTTATCTTTTGTTGTATTATTGTTCTTATTTATCTTTCCTAAGTAGACAGGAAGTCATGAGGGTCAGTCCATTTTCTAGGGGCCTGGTAAAGGACCAGCAGGCTTTTGGGTTTGGGCCTTTGGTTTTTAACAGAGCAAGAGAGGGAGCATGAGTACAAAGGAAAGTTTGGACTCTGTAATTGTTTACTGAAATAGAAAAATAAATCATCCAGAACAATCAACAAGTTTGGACACTGGACCTTTTTTCGCCTGCGTACAGAAACTTGACCCCAGTGCCTCAGTAGAGGCTTGATGGAACTTTTATTGGATGTTTGGTTTGGCAAACAATCCCCACTACAGTATCTAACAGAAAATTTATGTCAATTTGTGATTTATCTAAGTGTGTTTGTTGCAGAACGTTTGAATTAGTTCTTCAGTTTTTATCAGAGACTGGTAGCATTCATATATGGCTCAGTTTGTACAGTTACTTGAACTCTTTTTTATGACTGCATTATCTTCAAAATTGTTTTGAAATGTACATTAATGCCTGAGGAAAAAACAAGCTAAGCTCTTTTTCACACCCTCTACATACTGTAGTAACATTAAAACCAAAATCACTTTGTGAAATTACACCCATTTCACATCCTGTAGGTCGTTCATGTAAAGACGAAAAAATGTAAATGTCATCATTCAAGCATGAACTGCATTTTTTGGTCTCATAACAATAAAAGCCCTGGCTTTCCTTCTATGAAGAACCTGTTTCATATGTTAAAACATCATGGGAAATTCAAAAACAAAGTGATCTTTGCATTTACTTTGATTTTAGGGGGGAAAATACAGGCAGAATAGTGAAATGGTGAAAGACAATTGTGAAGAAACTGCTTGTTTTACACAAGGCTTTGCCAACTACCAGCTGTTTGTCTGTAGTTGAAATATTAACCGGAGTTAATAGTAAAAAGAAAGAAAAAACTACAATTGTGTATTAGAAAAAACAGAAAAATATGAGTAAATTTTTCCCAAATTACTCCAAATTTTGAGATTAATTTCTAGAAAAAACAAATACATTTCTGAGCTCAAAACATAAAAAGATTTAAAGAAAAAACTCAGATTTTGAGATCTCAGAAATTTCTTTGTTTGAAAAGTCAAAAAGTTGTGAGAAAAAAGAAAAAAAAAAAGAGTTCTGAAACAAGAAAAACAAGAACATTTGTGAGATCAAACTGTCGAAAACTCGCAAGAAAAAATTCAATAATTTTTAAAAATCTCAGTTTCAAAAGTCTAAAAGTTTTGGGGTGTGAGACTTCAATGATTTCTAAGATTTTATTTTAAAATTTAATTTTAAATTAATCTCAAACTTTGTGACTTTTTTGAAGCAAAAAAAGTCACAACTTTCAAACTCATACATTTCCAACTTTCTGAGATTAACATAAAAACCAATTTTTTTGGCAGATATTTACTCCTCTCTTTTTTTCTATGTATCATGGTCCTAATATGTGGCTGTAGAAAACAGACCTATTCTGCTCCTTATTTCAGATGCTTCAGTTTGCTTTAGTGCTTGGTTTCTTGACGTCACTGAGGATGTTTGGTTATTTAGAGATTTCAGATTCTGGCTCCTCTGACTCGTGGAAAAGCTGCTTTCATGGTGACGGCTAACAGGCTCTACACCCACTGCTCCCATCATCCCGCTGCCGTTCTCGTTTCTGTCAATCTAAACATAAATACTGCATAATCTACCAAAACTTTTAGACATTATGAATTACCATTGCTTCATATTCACAGCATACATTGACATGGAAGTTCTGTTTACATTTCACTGATGAATATATTTTAACATCGACTCCATTTTCAAGTTTTTAATGTTTTTTCTTAGTTCTTCTCTTTCAAGATTAATATTTTTTAAACAGCGCTCACTGACTTGACTACATAGACAGACTGGGAACATTTTATACTATCAAGGTACATAATGATAGAGTGTTTTATCATAGTATTTAAATAAAATATGTTAAGGTACAGAGCCTGTTTACTCCAACAGGTACGCAATGAATCAGTGCAACTAATTTGAGCACATTATATACATCTGTTTATACACAAAACAGACGAGATGGATGTCATTATTTAATGAAATGTAAACACACAGTGTATTGCATGAAGAAGATGAGGAACACATGTACAGGTTGTCCTGAGCAGAGTCAGGGTTTACAGTCTTAGCAGTGATTGAGGACGTACTTAATGGCACAAATGCCCTACGATGTCATTGACACACACTAACATGCATACAAATACACTCTCACATTTCCTCCAGTCTAAATCAGTCTGATGAGTCATGCAGTCAATGTCTTTGGTTAGATAAGGCAGGTCAATAAGAAATTTTATGTAACAGGTGTCCTCTAACAGTGAAAAGAAATAAAACAGAAATCAATATATGGTTTTTGTTGCTACGGTGCCGTCAACATTCCCATCAAAAACCTTTTAAAGATCCTGAATTTATTCAGTTTTTCTTAATTCCTAAATACATAAAAGAGACTGTAAAACTGTATTACCTAAAAAGTAAACAGCATGTAAAAAATTAGAGGACTTATGTCACAAAAGTTGCAACAAACTTTCATTGGCATAAATTATTTGTTTTCTCTTTGTTATCACAAGCTGAGTTTTTATGAAAAATGTGCACAAAACTTTGCAATTTTGCCACTGCTGTGTTTCCATTAAATAAGAAACACAATAAAAATCACGTGAATACTTTTGTTCATGTGTAGTGATTAAAAAACATGGCGTATCACTCTAAAACTACTTCCTGTCTCGTCTTCTTTGTTGTTTCCGCCAGTAGTAACACCCAGTTGTTGATCACACGACTTTTGTGATGCGAAAACAAGTGTTTCCATTGCAATTTTACAAAATATACTAATTTTGATAACTCATCCTCGCACTAAAATGTTTAGTACTTTTTTATTTTAAATCGGCGAGCTTCAATTACAAAAATGTATTTAGTAGTTAAATGCATTTACATGCTCAACGGAAACACAGCTACTGGAAAATCAGTTTTGGGGCCAAACTCTGACCCCTCCAGCAATAAGCTCTAAACTTTTGTTCATATAGACACTCTTGATGCTCCACTCCGAATGTTTTCTGAAAACCTTTTTTTTTTTTGACATGGTCGTTTATACTAATTAAATGTAACCACACACAGGCAGAAGAACATTGACGTCACACAGCAATGCTTTATTTACAAAGGTAATAATGGACATCATTGTATATGGATGGATTTTAAAGTGATTGATTAATGGGAGCCAAACGTATTGCTACAAGATCACAAGACGAAGCTAATAAAAAACAAACGTTAAGTCTCATTACTGGTTGATTCAGCAATTATGTTCATATTACCTGAGTTTGACTTCTGGTGGAAATTTATGAAGCATGTCTCACGTCAAAGACTTAAAATTCAGATAAATTAAGACAGCAAACATTTTCAAAGCTATTTGATACGTATCTGATTTATTACCATACATGGAACTAAAAATCTAATTTCTAGGGAGGTGAAGGTATCAGCAGTGGGTCATTAAAAAGGCGATATGGCCAAAAAAGAAACAAATAATTAGATTTTGTGTATACATATATACACCCAAATACGTATATATAAATATATATATTTTCTTCTTCCTTTAGCATAGTTTTAGTATTATCTATGGGAATACGCAGTGAGTCAGAGTGATTAATAAAGTGATTTTGGTAGGAAATGTGACTCATTTTTTATTATCTTCTTTACTTGAAACTGCTGACGGCTCCAATTATTTTAATTTTTTTTAACAATTACCACACAACCTTCACAGACAGTTACTTCTGCAGAACCATTATTCTTAAAACACAATAGCTCTGGTTTTGTTGCAAATGTCGAGGTTACTGGATTAATCTTATATAAGCTGCTTGTGTATTATTTAAGGTAAGAAGTTTTATCTGTAAAAGTTTGAAGAAAACTTTTATAAATGTAAGTGATATTGTAGAAAATAAGTCTGGTATAGAGGATTGAGCTTTCTGAATAAAAAGCATAATTTATGAGAATCAACTTCTCCTGATGAATAATCTGGATGTACAGTTTCAATCTAATTATAAAGGACATATGCTTGAATTTTAACTCAAGAAGACTTTTAACTATTCACAGCAGCTGAAGATGGATGTTTCTGGATAAACTCTGTATAATTTATGAGCTGCTTTAGTTTTTTCTACATAATTCATTAAGTGTAACAAAATGCTAATTAGTAGTTTAATTCAGATTTAACTATGTTTTGGACTTATAAGGAGTCACAGAAAGTTAAGTTAACCTAACTTAACCTAAATTATTGTTCTTTGACAGAATTTCACATAAACTAAATATTTATGCATGCATAGAGGTAGTATGTGTTTTGACTAGACCAGCATTTTAAAAGCCACGCTGATCATTTTCTGTAAATATGTGAATCATTGTTTTTGAAATAATAATCACTCCCCTCCCAACTCCAGTATTATTGAGCAGATAATTTCAGGTATAGACAATTTAATTCTGCATCTTCTGAACATGTCCCTGAAAAATAAAGCCAAATAAATGTTTGCAGCGTTGCGGTGCCTTCAACCTCCTGCTTACAAGCAACTTCCACACAAACACAGATTAACTGAATAACAGTTGGAGGGCAGAGAATGATTATTCAGAGCTTTATTTTGTCACATCGCTCTTCACCCTCTGAGCTTTATTTCCTTGCTGATTACTTGTTGCAGTTCCCAGTGAAATAGAGGCAACGTTTCACTTTGATTTCGACATTTAAAACAGTTCATAGGTAAACAACGAGCTGCTGAACCCAGGAATGAGTCAGTAACTAGGCCAGAGCTTTACATGAAGAGAAAAACGAGTTTTAGAGTACGCACTGCAAAGATATGAATCTTATCAAGTATTTTTGGTCTGGTAGCTAAATATCTTAGCACACTTGAAATAAAACAAAGCTAACTTATAAGTAACTTTCCATTAAGAAAGCTTGTTTTAAGTCAATACTTAATCAATATAGATGAAAAAGTATAAGTCCCATTGGCAGATTTTTTCCACTTAAAGTATGAAAATTGTCTTGTTATAAGTTAAATAATCTGCCAGTGGAACTAGCACTTTTTCATCAAAGCAAGCTACTAATTCTTACTGAAAAGTTACTTGTAAGTTAGCTTTGTCTTATTTAAAGTGCACTGAGATATTTGCACAACAAACTAGACTAAATATATTTGGTAAGATTTTGTGTTTTTGCAGTGTGTTCACACCAGGAGACTCCGTTGGTCCTGTTGTTTGGTCTGGAACAAAAGCAGAATTGATATATGTATATATCTTTCTGGTCTGGCGCAATTTGCTTTCTCATTGATCAGACTATGGTTTCTAAGACTATGATGGCGATCATGCGATCATGCGGGTCAACATCAGTGACAGACCCAGAAAAAAACAAACCTTTGACCAAATCAAACATGCTAGTTTAGCGCTAGCAAGAGAAATCCGCCATGATCTTTTATCAGAAACAAAAATATAAATCCTATAACTAATAAAATCTGATGTTACTTCAGTTTTGTTTACATTTTGTGAAGAAGGAAGATGCACTGGTCTTCAGAGGTTTTCATGTCATTTCTTTCAGTGATTCCTGGTGCAGCGCCCCCACAGGCAGGGAGGTGAAGAGGTTTTTTAATTATTTTGGAACATTTGACACAATGCAGAGTGAAAGAGAACAGCACCTGCTGAAAATGTTGCAGTTTTGGTCCCCAATCGAACAGAGTCTACCGGACTATCAGGTGTGAAAACAACCTAACATGCCTTCACTGAATCATCCCTGATTCTTCACAAATTTCCTTCTGAACATCCAAACTGGATCCAACAGTATTAAATGTCACCAGATGTTTTCTTTTCTATTTCTCACGTGGTTTCAGAGGATTTTCGCCTCGCTCTTCGTTCACCACCTTCGCTCGGCGTTTGCTCACAGCAGTTTGGACCGAGCTTCAGCTGTCGAACAGATGGCCTCGCCCTTGACCCCAGAACACTTTGGTGCTCACTTTAGTGTGTGATTAAGGCTACAAGTGTTTTGCCATTTAAACTCCCAGCCTTGTTGGTCAAGCTCTATTGGATCTCTTCACTGACCAGCCTGACATGGCTGGAGAGGTCAATCCTTTTTAAGAGGTCATCAGCTGAATCTGTCACGCACAGGTCGCTGACCACTGAGGTTTAACACTGCTCATAATACAGATAAAGATGAATGCATCAGAAAATGTATCAGACATAGAATACCAATGAAAGACGTTGAGGAAGTGAGACCTCCAAAACATTCTGCTATTATATTTTATATTTGACCAGGCCAACCTGGCTGGAGATTGGCAATCTGCTAAGTAGGCCAACGACTTAGAGACATCAGCCCAAACACAAGTCAACTATAATTTCTGATGAGGCAGGCTTGAGGAACGGGAGCTTTTCAACCAAACTGAAACCTGTTTGAACAGGAAATGATATTGAAACAAAACAAAACTGACATAAAGCAGAAACATGAGTGAAAAGAGATAAATGTTTAATTCAGCTTCAGAAGTTTTAAAGTCCCATGCTGGTGCAAATGAAACAGAATTCACACTTTTAAAAAAGACAAATGGTAATTCAGAGTTTTGTTGTGTTTGTTCTGCTATAAATCTAGTTTATAAGTTCTGTAAAAAAAAAAAATCATGTTTATGAACTGGTTTTTTATGATGTGAGCATTATGATGTTTTCAGCACAATAAATATGCTTTAAATCCATCTTTTGACTTCTCTGTACAGATATTTAAAATCATATAAGAATGAGTAATTGGTCCTGTAGAAGGAGAGTTTTTACTGTCTGAAAGATTTTCTGAAAGAATGATGTTATTTGTGTTCCACATTTTGGGTACACAAAGCAAACATAAGAGACGGTACTAAAATGTGATGTTCTGGAACAGAAAACCTTGTTTATAATCCATCATTGTACCAAAACGCATCTGCAGCCGTTACAGCTGCTATGGAGAAACTGGCAATTTGTGATAAGACGACAAACACAGCAGTTTAAATCTTTCATGCACTTACATGAGAGCTTAATTTTCTCCCAGTCACCTCCACAATCTTCCCAACATCACACTTCTCTATGTTAATCTAGAGGTCAGCTGTCTACTTTCACCAATATTCCAGTCTCATGGGGAAATTAATGCAGCCAGAATATTTTTCCTTCTAGCATTTATCATCTAACATATAAGTAATAGAAAATGATTGTAGCCAACCAGCTTTCTGCCAAGGATCACAGGCTGCAGGTTAATGGGGGTCAGGTGCTGGTTGTTGTCTTGATGGCGCCTCATTGGTCTATTTCCCATTATCATTCCTTTGAAAAATGCTTCGCTCTTTCTTGCTACACTGTTTGACTCATGGGTCAAAGGTTTCACGCTGCAGCCCATCAGTTGGCATTTAGTTGGTCCTTGTTTTTCATCTTTATATTAAAAAGAGAAGAAGTTTGACTGATTATTCAGAAGATATCACATGAAACGTGATGTGAGAAACTTCCCAAATGTTTTTCTGGCTGCGCTTGAACTTGACGCTCAATTCGGATTATTTTGCACACGACTAACTAAATGCGACCGCAGTCAGTTGTTTTCGGAAACATTGCGAATATAAATTCACAAACAGCACCCAGCTACCCCAGCAAAGTCCAGCACGTTACCTAGCAACCTCAGCAAAGTCCAGCCCGTTACCTAGCAACCCCAGCAAAGTCCAGCCCGTTACCTAGCAACCCCAGCAAAGTCCAGCCCGTTACCTAGCAACCCCAGCAAAGTCCAGCCTGTTACCTAGCAACCCCAGCAAAGTCCAGCCTGTTACCTAGCAACCCCAGCAAGATCCAGCCTGTTACCCAGCAACCCCAGCAAGATCCAGCCTGTTACCCAGCAACCTCAGCAAAGTCCAGCCCGTTACCTAGCAACCCCAGAAAAGTCCAGCCCATTACCCAGCAACTCCAGAAAAGTCCAGCCCGTTACCTAGCAACCCCAGAAAAATCCAGCCCATTACCTAGCAGCCCAATTTGAGCTCCAGCATGTTTTGTCAGCTGGTTTTACCGCTGTATGCCCTGTACTGTACAATGGCTGCTGGAAAAGAGTGTTTTGTTTTTGACGCATCATCCAGAAACCACTTGCTGTATTCTTGTTGGTTGTGCAGGAGGCCCACTTCTGCTTTTCGAAGATGTACGGTTGGATAATTTTATAGTGCAAGTGTAAACGTTTAGTTGGGAGCGTGACAAGCAGCTGCTAATTTATATTTAAAGTGACCAGAGGCTCTAACACAGCTAAAACAAATCACTTCAATGTAGCAGCTTAAACATATTTTAATGTAAACTACTGGCAGCCAGGAAGGTTGAATGCAGCAAATCCTCTTGATTTGAATGAAGTTCAGGTGGTACAAGTGTAAATAAAGAAGCTCAGCTTAGTACAGGATTAATGGACTGGCTGTTTTCTCTCTGCCATGACCCTGAGAGGACTGTCGCCCCTTGTGGCAAAATTTAACAAGAATTTTGCCATAAACTCCTAAACCGAAAGATAAACGGCTCTCATTTGGCATAAAGACAAAACCCCATAAACGTAAATGTTTAAATTTTCAAAATGTCCCAGATGGTGAAAGACGAAAAAATGAATTATAAGTCTAAACTTTTTACCATTTGGCCCAAATGTGGTTCAAAATACTCGCGGTCTTTGTTCCCAACAGAAATAGTTTTATTTTTGTTTTTACCAGTTTTAAACATGCAATATTTTTAGTTAAACATCAGTCAGTTTTTTACATGAAAACAGTTTGCAAACCACTGTAGACACGAAACAGAGAAGGCTGTCACATTGTTGCTTATTATTATTTTATTCTCATCATCCACAATAGATTAAGGAGTCATTTTGTTGTGTTTTGCAAACTTTAAAGCATAAACGTACAGAAGTCCTTATTTAAGTAATTTGTGCTGGTTGATTGTCGTCCAACTCTTTACTAACGTCAAAGAAAATAAAAGGAGGAAAATATGGTTAATACTGCCTTGTTCGTAAAATTTTCTATTTTTAGCATATTTAGAAATTTCAATGAAAAATTCACCCTAAAAACGACAAACTGTGTCAAAACTAATACCATTGTTGCATTGAGGACAGAGAGGGCCATAACAAATAATTCCAAGTCCCACATATTTACCCAGGGCTGCATTTTGAACACCGTTGGTTTCAGTATTTCTCTGTTATTTACATTAACATACTGACTGATTTACCTTTCAGTCATACAGCCAACAATAGCAAATTAAATTTACTTGACTGCCGCCCTTTATAAATCCTGTGTCGACTCCAGAAGGGACAAATCGAAGAAGGGAAAACATGTCTGCCCTTGTTAAGCTGATGTCAATTGGTAATTAAAACTCCACAACACAACGTCTCTTGTTGGCGCCCCCTAGCGTCAGAACGAGGTGACGTCCAGGTGAATGTTTATGTGTTTCTATGGACTGCTGGTGCCATTAATTGGAAGTTTAACCTTTTTATAATGGTATAATATTCTCAGAGTCTGAGAATATCAGTTCATTTGTGGATTATTTTAAGCATTAAGTGCACAGAAAACCTTCGACGGTCTGCAGAAATCTGCTAGATTTCCCAGGTGCCGTGCACAAGAGTCACATTGTAGGTTAATCTCTTTAAAAGCTCTGACAGCTTGAAGAGGAGTATTTACTCCTTCACTGACTCGCTCCTTAGGCGTGAATATAATAGATATCTCCCACCACATTAGTTTGACTTTGCTTGTACTTAATTACCTATCTGGTTTAAATCAAAAGAGTTGCAAAAGCAGCCAAATATTTTTGTTTTTTGAGTAGAAATTCAACTACAAAAATAAATAAATAAAAACACACAGGATTAAAGTCTACATACCTCCTGTGGTTTTTAAAAGACAGCTCCATTAGACGTGTCTTTGTTCCCCTATTTGTGTGTCATGGGAGGTGAATCCTTTTTAGTCGCCACCGAGAGCCCCCTTACGTAGAGGAGTACACAAAGTGTCAGTGTCAGAAGTTAAGCCAGGGGAGGATCAGAAGGTGTCTAAGCCTGTTAACCGCGGAGGGATGCGTGCCAGCACTTTACATAAGCTATTATGACAGCAAAGCACGCTGCAGCGAACAGAATGAATTAACCAAGGAATACGGCCGCTTCTGTCACCTCCGCTAAGCTGTGGGGAGCGGAGGGCTAACACGTAGGAGATGGTATTTTTGGTTAGAATTTGCTGCACGCCCCTGGAAAAGATGCAACATTTTAAAAGCAAAGTTCACATTTTACACGTTTTTGTACTTCCATTTGAGTTTCCACTGCTTCTAAAAAAAAAAAAAACACTTGTGCTTAAAACAAATAAAAAACAACCATCCAGCTGGCTTTTGGCAATAAGTTTCTGTTTTTTGGTGTCTGGAAAATGAGTCGTTTCAAAACCTTCAGAATGTAACGTCACAAATCGGCAGGCAGCCGTTACCTAGCAACCGCAGCAGAGCTCTGGCCGTTATGTTTGGTCAGGTAGTTTTACTGAAAAGACAAGTGTTTTGTTACCATCCAGAAACCACTGGCTGCTTTCTCCTTGTACTTTTTTTGTTTTGTTTGTTTTTCATTTTATTCATTGGTGGAAATAAAGACACACAATCAACACTCTTTACTCACAATACAATCAGCCCCAAGTCAATCCAAAGAAAATAGTCAGAACTTTTTCATGTTGTCTCAGTCTGATGTTTATCTTCTTTTATAACCATTTCTGCTTTTCAAAGATATATGGCTGTTTTATTATACATCTGTTTGCAGCCATTTTCACATGTGAGCGTAAACGCTGAGCTGGGGGCGTGGCCAGCAGCAGATCATTTGCATTTAAAGTGACAGGAGGCCCTAAAGCGTCTCTTTCTGAACGTAATGAACGTGTTTTGTATCGCTCACAGATCCATCCTTTCCTCTTCGTGGAAGAATAACAGGTCACCTATAACCAGCTGGGAATGTGGTGTTTTCAGCTGAATTTATACCAGTTAGTGCATCTGTTTTGTCTCATGAGGTTGTGAGTCAGACTGGCAGCTAAAGGACATTTTGTTTTTATATTTTGAACTGATTTGTGGCATTTTTAGGGACCATGTTAACATCACTGCAGTGGCTCCTCCATATACATTTTTCCAAAGTTTCTGTCAAACTTACAGAGATGATCTGTGGAAACTGCTTGCCAGCTGAAACTGGGAAACTGGAATGTGGGTGAGAGACTGTAGGTGTGAGAGCAGGGATTAGTATTAGTGGAGAGGATAATCCG
Organism: Gambusia affinis; assembly: GCF_019740435.1. Taxonomy (NCBI): domain Eukaryota; kingdom Metazoa; phylum Chordata; class Actinopteri; order Cyprinodontiformes; family Poeciliidae; genus Gambusia; species Gambusia affinis. The sequence continues at coordinate 28,586,089 of NC_057874.1, read as the reverse complement.
GTGGAAGGACTGCCTGCCTGTAAGAGCTTCAGTCTGTCTGTCTGTCTGTCTGTCTGTCTGCCCTCTATCCGGAGCAGTGAAGAGGTCTTAGAGTGCCTGACGATAAAGAGGAAAACCGAGCGTGGAACACTTACTTAGACACACTGTGTGAACATCCTCCCCCTACATGTGGCATTTGCACAATCCACTCCTCTCCTGCACCTTCTATTTCTGTCTTTCTTTCTAAACTACACTTATCCAAGTATCTTCTATTCTTCTACAACTTTTCCTGCACCTTTCTATTTTCCTCTAGCTATCTTTTCCATCTTCACATCTTTCCACTTATTTTCCTCATCTGTTTGCTCTAAAGGTGACCCATTGTGCTTTCTAGAAAAGGTTTCTATTTATGTCCAAACTATTTATTTATGCACATTTCTGAACATAACCTCACAATTTTCAAGTTTTTCGAGCAAATTTCCATCTTCTCAAACTCAGAACTTTTCTTGTTTTTCTTTGAAATTTTTCTTTGATAAATGTACATTTTTTATAACAATTTTTTTGTATTTTCAAACTCAGAAAGCTCCTTGCATTTTTCTCACAAATTTTTGAGGTTAATCTCAAAATTCAAATTTTTTCTAGCAAATTTTTGACTTTTCAAACTTTCAAAGAAATTTCTTTAGATTAACTCAAAATTTCTTCATTTTATCTACATTGGCAGAGATACGGTGATGTAAAAATACAAACATCGGCTGAAATGATGTAGACATTTTAAAGAAAGTCTTGTATTTTACATTTTTATGTGCTGTAATCTTAACTTTCCTCCCACCTATTACTTTTAACCTAAACAAAGATTGTGTAAACATTAATTTAAGGTGTGGAAACTATTGAACATCAGGGAAAGTTTGTTAGATGAAAATGGAAACCACAAGCAACGTCTAAAAATACAAAGATCTAACCGTTATACATTTTAAAGCTGGCTTGTTTTAACATTTGTCATCCAGCCATTGATTTTGTGGTGGAACTCTAACAACAACGACTAGTTGCAGGGTGAAAGGATCCCTGGAGAAGCTGAGAGGAGTACTGGATCAGTTACAAGGGTAAAGTTAGCAGCATGCCTGCTGGAAGGTTGGCAGAGGGAAAAAATGCAGAGAGCAGGAGTGTTTTTCAGGTTTTAGAAGGTTAATAGAGCATCTCCCGCTCTCCAAGCTCCCCAGAGTCATTAATTATGATACGCTCCCACACACGTGCGCTCGGCACACACTCCAGCAGCTCCACAAGGTGCAATCTTTCAACTTAAACCAAACATACACATGCACAAGCGCACACACCAGCAGCACCTCCATGGCTAAGCAGATAAAGGATTAGTGGCTGATCCTGTTTGAGCCTGGCAGTTTGGCTGAGCTGACTTTCACACAACCAATCTCCCTCACACATACACAAACCTAAACACACTCAATACTATGGGACTCACACTCTCACAAAGTACGCAGAGTAACACATTTATAAACTACAGACAGAAAGTTTACAGACTGTTTGTCACTTTATGTTTCAGATTTGTCTCTAAATAACGTCTTCTGAGCAAAGACACTGCAATAAATTTCTCTTTCAATGCAGAAAAGCTGGAGGTTAATGTCTGACGAAATTAACCGCTTCTGACCAAAATCTACCAATCAGAGGCAGGAGGAGAGTGTTACCGCTGTCAATCATCCTCATGTACTCGCTGAAAATGTGTGAATGGTAGAGAAACAAATTGGAAACAGTTTTTCCATTGTCATCTGTGGCTATGCTAACTAGCCCTAGCATTGTCCCTTGTTGTGAACCAGTGTTAGCGCAGCTGAGAGCAAAGGCGGTGAGATGAAGTGAGCAGTGCCTACAGGAGGGTTTTTGACAGCGCTAAAACCCTCCTCCTGGCTCTGATTGGTTGTTTCTGACAGTGCAGAGTATTTGTGAAAATGACAGCTGATCCAGACAGCCAGAGGAGATTATCTGTCTTATACTGTTAAAACATAGAAATCATTTCTACAAACATGTAGAAAAAAAAGTATTTTTGTTAAAGTCAGAGAAACTCTAGTCTGTGTAGAAAGTCCGGTCTGCATAGGGAGGTATGAATGCTAATTGAACTGCGGTTCACCTACAAACCTTGGCTTTGGTTTGGTTGAAGTGACAAAAGACCGCTCCAAAAGCAGGAAGTGGATGACAAAACAGGGCATTCTGGGTAAATCCGACCAAAATAAGCACACTTGCTCAAAGGCTTTGGATTGTTTGACACAGTGCAGTGTGAAAGGGAACCACAGTAACTGGAAACATAACAAATGTTGCATCTTTGGTCCCCAGTCAAACCAAGTCTACCAAACTATCAGACTGTCTGCGCGTCTATTTATAAACATCTCAGGTGTGAAAACATCCTTGGATGTAATTTCTTTGGAACCACCGCAGGAGAACGAGCCAGAAAGGAGATTATGGATGTGGAAAGAAGATGTGGCAGCCATGGTTATATTGCTTTAACTAAAATTATATGTAATGTATTATTATTGAAGTGATCTGAACCGCCATCTTGGTAGGCAAACGCAGGGCAAACCGCATATGAACCATTGAGTCCAACAAAAGGAACATTCTGAGTCCAGTGTGAAATAGAAATACACATCAACAAAATGGCTGCTGATCACGATCGGCCTGCATGAGACAGAGGATGTGGCTTGTTTATTGTTGTCATAGCAACTCCATAACAACTATCATGACAGATACCTACCAAGATGGCTGTCAGCTCCAAAGTTCCCAGAAGTGTGATGTCACACAAGAACTATGCACTGATATGATCTGTGACTCATATTTGAACATTTTTAAAACTAATTTTTCATATTGACTGATTGTGGAGGAATAATTTATATTTGGTTCTGCTTTTTTATATTTGGTTGATTCAAGAACTGAAGTTTATAGACATGAAGGCTGAGGTAGGAAGAATAATCAGGCCGAAATCGTTTGGTTCTCACAAACTGCTCCTTTTTCACTCAGAGATATTTGGGCTAATTTACCCTCCAGGAGTGTAAAATTGCAAGTTCATCATAAAATCTATGAAACTTCTTCATTTTAATCAGATCTTCTCCTCCCTCAGCTCACCTCAAACGAGGCAATCTCTCATCTTCCCATACTTCTTTAATTCCATATATCAATCTGAACAGAGAAGTCTTTTACTTTTAATTTTTATTACAACCTTCTTTTTCAGGTTTCAATTAATTTTATCCAATAAATTAAAGAGGATGAGCTGAATATGTTCTCTGTTAAGAAGCACGGTTTTCTTTCTAGTTCTCCTTCCTTTGTGACGCGGTTTCAGAAGACATGAGGCAGGTTTTCACAGCAACCTGAAGGATTTCAAACAAAGCAGAAAAAGTCAAAGGGAGAAATGGCCTGATAACAGAGAATGAGTTGAGCTTTCACCTTGCTGGAAACGTACGAATGGAAACTCCACATGTAACTTTATCACAGAAGGTCATGCAGAGGACCCACATTGGGACGAATAGTAATTAGCTCAACGTGTCGGCTTTAACACGCCAATCATATTCAGCTATTTCTGTGGAAGTTGTTGAATATAAGAGAAAATCTCTTTTATAAAGACACCTGATGTGCCCCAAAATGTTTTTTTCTAGTGAACCAAATGATTTGAAACTGGTCAAACTAGCTATGTTCCAGATTTATTCAAAACCTAAGAAATACTTTAGGAATTACTTTGGGAGAATAGTTGAAAAAGTTTCTAAAGTTAGCTTTATAAATTGCATATTTTCTCCCATTTCTAAGCAGAATGGACACTTTCAGTCATTTGTGAAATTGGTTAGCATGAGCTAACGAAGGATTAGCATGACCTTCGCTCATCTATTTCATGTGTGTTCATCTTTCAATCCTGTCAAATTTCTGCTTCTTTAAGATGTCTAAACAGATTATTGGAGGTTTAGAAGCAAACTTTGCTTATTTTTGTGACTATATATAACTATTTTATCTATTCTATACATTTTTACTTCTTTGTTTAAAACATTTCATAGTATAATGAGTTGAAAGTGTCTCCATCCTGCTCATGTTTTTATGTAATTCTGCCTCATACCAACTGCAGTAATTATTTTCTGCTTTCCTGTTGATTTTTGTAATTTTTCAAAGATAAAATCATTAGAAAAAATAAGAAAAATTGCATATATATGCATATAAACAGAAAATGATCAATAATTACATCTGTGCGTCTATTTATAAACGTCTCTTCTCATCTGTGCATTTCTTATCACCATTAAAAATCTGATGAATTTTATTGGCTTGCCTCTGCAAATATGCAAAATAGAAAAAAATTTCATAATCAGATCACAGAAAAGTTCACTGCACACTGAGCTGCAACATGTTTAAACCAAAGATGACACCTACTGGTTGGGTGAGGGTGTCAGTTGTTTGCTGAATCCCTCTGACTGTTTGTACAATTAATTTTTTTACCTTTTTGTTTTTCCTGAGCTTCAATTAGTCATGTCTAAAACATGTTTTCTTCTGTTGTTTTGCTGCAGCAGTGACTGAATTTAGGTAACAAACAGCTGTAGGAAAAATTCACAACTGCAACGTGTGGAACGACCGATTGGAAAATTCATACTAGCAACTTTATTTTCAGTAATTTAAAATAATGAAATGTCCTTTTAAAGAAAACATGCTTTTAAAATTATTTAAATATTTCACTGTGTACTTCGTTATTTCATGGCTCCTGTGCGAGTGAGAAACAATGTTAAAACATTACAGTTGTGGAGGGCAGACTATGAATAACTGCATGGTAGATTATTGCAGACTCATGTTTTAATGCGGTATAAATTCCTCCAGGTGAGCATTCATGTGCGCTCGTGTCCGGTCTGAGAGTGCAACCTGTTTCTGAGGAGCTCAGTCTGGTGTGAAATGCAAATTGTCGCTCCGTTAATTAAGACCTCACCACCCTGCAGTTCTCCTTCCTAACCTGGAATATGTGTGTGAGCGTTGCTTCCTGTGGGTCCAGGTGTGTTACTGCCACCTATTTGTCCCCGAAAACAGAATACTAGGAAACATATTGTGATGCTTGTCTACAGAAAATGTGCACATTTCTCCAGGATTCTTTGTTTTTGTTTTCCGACCAGGTCTATCACTACATGAGATGAATTTCACATATTTACTAGAAAAAAAGGGGAACTTTCTGATCTCTGAAAGTTGAACATTTTTGACTCTTCAGCTCAGAAATTATGTTGTTTTTCCCTAGAAATTTGCAACATTTTGAGCTGAGATAATTTCCTTGTTTCTGAGATTTTTAGATGAAAAATGCTCCTTTTTTCTGTCTATAATGGCTCTAATAAAGAATCATATTAATCAACTACAGCTCTCAACAGTCCGTTTCTTCATGACAATATTATGTACATCGTTCAGAAGGTAAAACTAGTTGCCATTTTAAATGGTCTAAAGGAGAAAACATTGGCATGATCAAGTTGTTTCAGCTGATTATTTTTTTACACTTCATCGATAATCTGCGACTTTCTTTGGAAAAATGAAACAAACGATTAGAAATGTTATGCAGTCCGTCACTGAGAGGAACACCTGGTCACCTAACATGTTTTAAAGATTTATTTTCGTGCTTGCTGTTCCAGCTCATCTTTGCATTGCACATCACTAAGTAAATAACTTATTTTGTCCAGCCGTCAGGTTGTGTTTGAGGACCGTGTTGGCTTCGTTTGTAGAGGCCTCCCCCCCAAGCTCTGTGCCCCCTGCCAATAGCTAATTGATTTGGCTCCATCCTGACTGCTCTACTTACTCAAGTGGTTAATTAACTTTACTTTTAATTCGCTTCCACGCAGCGCTCGGGTAAAGCATAGAGCTGACAGCGGCTGAACGCGAGCACTCATTCGGTTTTTGTCTGACAGAGCAAACAAAGGTGGCCCTTCAGGTTGTAAACTGGCCTGAAAGGCTTGAGAGGTTGCTCATATATTAATGCGCACTCATTTCATTCCTTTACTTCCTGCTCTATTTTTTCCTGTAATTATTCTTTTCTTGTCTTCCAGCAGCTTTTAAGGTTGTTTAAATGTGCATCAACTGTTATTTAATTACCATCGACTGCATCTACATGAGGTTAATGAGGTTCTTGATTAATTGCAATTATTCTGAAATTACTTCACAGGCGCTCAGATGTCCAACTTTCAAAAGTCTCTCAACTCAGCTGGAACAAAAGCTCCTTTCTTCTCCCGCTGACAGTTTCAGGAGTCTAACAATGAGGAACTCAGCTGCAGAAAACAAGCCAGTGAAAAAGCCAACATGTCGTGAATGAAAGCTTAAAAGCTTTAGTAACCGACACACACACAAATCTGATGGCAAAATGGTTATTTCATTTATAATAGAAGTACATTTTTACATATTTATTGTTCCATTTTTATTCTTATTTCTTTCTGGAGAGACTCCGATGGAGAAAAGCAACGATTAAAAAGGTTTATTGACATGGATGAATTAAAGTTTTTTGGCGCTCGGGCCCCGGTAGAAGATTTGAGCTGTGAATAGCAACAAGCTCAGATGAGCAACCCGATGCTGATTAGGTATGTCTTCCCCCAGGGGCCCGACACCGGCGCTGGAGGTCCGAGGAAGGATGGCCGCCTGGAGAGCCGGGAGGATGCAGGTGGAGAAGAGGTGGAGGTGGGTTGAGCGCAGCTGGAAAGCAAAAGATGTTGTGGGTGTGGATCCTTGTAAACGGGAGCTTGATTGGGGATTGGACGAGGCGGGTCGAGGTCCGGTGCTGAGGTTGGTGGCGGTGAGCGTCACCCGGCGACTGGGTGATGCAGGTGAGGCCGAAGACTCTTCCAGTTTGAATTTCAGTCCAGAATGAGTGGGTTTAAAGGTCAGAACTTCAAGTAAAAAACATTTTTTCCTTTTAAATCGGCAAACTGGAACATCTGATTTTTCTATTTGAGCTTTTGAAACTAAAGTGCAGTCTCTGACGACGTTACATGCTCAGAAATCCACCAAACCTTTTAGGCGTCATTGTGGTTCCGCTCCGTTGGCCTTGTGTCTCTGCTGTTCTTCGTCTTCCTCTGAACTTTTCTGACTAACACGCTCTGGCTGAAAAAAACAATTTAATAACCCCTTCAGACATGGGTGTTCATCAGCCAAAAGAACATTTTTAAAAATACTTTTCTCGCTCTGTTGGTTCAGAGATAGAGAAGCCACAGTGGGAATGGTGTCTGCTTTCCTTTCTGCACTTTTCATTGTCACTGACTGCGTTTCCATTACAAATGTGCACAAAACCTCTCTCAATATTCCACTAATGCAGAAAAAACTATTTTGATATTGCATTGTTTCCTTTAAAAAAGCAATTAAAATCAGACATGAATAAGTTTGTTCATAAAAACATGCCGCGCCATCATCCTCCTACCACTTCCTGTCATCTTCTTCGTCTTTTCCTGCAGTAGTAACCTCTGGTTGTTGATCGCATGACTCGTGTTGCCCAATAAATCAATTTCCATAAGCTCGAAAAAACTCAGTGTCCAAACACAGTCCTCTGCTTTTAACCACATTAAATCAGCTTTGTTTTTAACATTTTGACGTTTTTAACCAAGCTAAAAACAAAGGACCTGCTTTCTGGTAACAATCCTGATTTGCAAACCCAGTCGTTGGTTGGACCTTTAAAAAGAAATGACAGCAGATTTTATTTGTTTATCTTCTTACTAAGGATCTTTTTTGTGTCTGGAATAAAGATATGATGATGATTAAATTAAAGATTCCTGTCTTACACACAGAAAGACATATAAACTTAATTTCTGTGACTTTTAATAAGAAAAACATGGAAAAAAACCTAATTTCCCAAAACAAAGACACAATGCTGCAGATCTGATCATATAAATGTAACTTTTCTTCTCACACTTCATAAAAATTACATTTTCACAAGAAGAGGGAAAAATTATTAAAAAGGATAGACATCCATAATCTGATTTTAATTATTTACTCAGAAATGTAAAAAATCAATGACTCGGATTAAAAACAAGATAAAAGAGGGAAGACAGGAAACAGCCTCAAAAGGAACACAAACTATCTTGTCTTTAAAATTTTACAAAATAAACGTATAACTTGTAATTGGCTTGTTAATATTTAGAGATAAGATAAGATTTATTTGTCATCAACAGATTACAACTTGGTTTATTTTTTCCCAAAACATTTATTAGGACTATTTTATACACAAGATTGAACAGCGGGACGCTCAGATGAGACAACATGTGGACAACACTGCCACCTTCTGGGCAACTTCAGGCTTTCAGCTCCTTCTGCTGGTTGTTCTTGTTAAAAGCAAATAAATCTCATTTATCTTTCACGGATGTTTCTCACAAACACTTAGTAATGGCTTATTGTGACATTTAACTTTACTAATTCATCTGCACTTTTTCACAATATTTATAAATATATTTTTCTTTCTTGGATTATTTTTTATCAAATAATATGACATTGTTTTCCTCACTGATTTACACGACATGACATTACTTTGAATGTGCCATCCACCTTGAGCATCGGTCAATTCTTGTCTTCTAACGCACATTATTTTAGTATTTTGGAATCCTATTGAGAATATTTCTCTTTTATTTTTGTTATTTATAAATTAAAAGGCCAATTTCGTATCCTAAACATTTTCCAAATGCAACGTCCAGGGTTATTACATGTTAAAACAGACATTTTTGGTGAAATAATTTAATTATAAGTGTATATAAGTGTGCTCAGAGAGTAAAAGTAACTGTCATAATGTAATCTGTTATCTCCTAAATCCTTTATGTTTTGTGTAAAACATTTTTAAAATATGCAATAATACTCACAAAGCACTTTTCATCTTGACCAGAAGAGGGCAGCATTGTTCCCTTCCTGTTGTGCATCCGGTGGGAAACTGTCCACCTCTAACTGCAGGTTGTGCAGCTAATGTTTCCACACTTTAATTGAATGTTTCTAAAGAGCTTGGAGTATTTTGCGTCACTGATACGTGAGGGATTGAATTTTGTCTGTGACATTTTCCTTGAGTGTGACATCAGCTGAAATTATGTTGCCATTAATAAAAATCACTACTTGTACCTCTGCTTTGTGTAATAGCATTGCAGTATGTAACAATGTAATAAAATTGGGCTTCAAAATGTAATAAAACATCATTAAATCTGCATTATGTACTAATTAACGCTGCCAACATTAACGCATAAATGCATGCGATTAATCTGAACATTTTAGATTTTTTTATTTTACATATTGCAGATTAATAGAACTACCTATTTTTTGAAAACAAGCAAAGAGTGGCAGTTTTTGATATGGGCAGTTGCCCAGGGTGGCATCTGAAAAGAATGGGCACGCAAGAAGTAGAAAAATATGTCTTATCTGTCATTTGTTCCCTGAACAAGTTTGTTACGACTTGGATGCATGATTAGTGAAGTTTTCCTTACATGTTGATGTCAGGAGACTTATGTTACCTGGAAATTTCTTATCTCTAAAAGTAAAAGAAAAAACAACAAAAAAGCTTTAGAAATTTAAAGAAAAACCTCAGAAATTTTCTAGAAATCCTGTTGTTATGACAATAATAAACAAGTCATAAGCTTAGAACAGCTCTCACCTGAATCCTATCTAACTTAACAACATAAGTGCATTACAACTGTTACTCTATCATCATTTTTGAGTGCTCTCTCTCATACTAAGATAAATATCACAGATCTTTACTGTGGCACTTAGTGCCAAACTAACAAAATTAGCTTAGCTAGTGGAGCTTTTATTGGAATGTAGCCTACATGTAAGTTTCTACATCGACTTACTCTGCCAGTCAACAGAACCTTGTTATTCAGATGATATATTTGCACGTCTTTTGTAAATCTGTTTTAACATTTATTGTTCATCGATTTCAGGCCGTGGCGCTCCATGTGGTGCACGCTCTTCATTTTTACAGAGTAGTGAATTATGTTATTAGGAGATGGGAGGCATCTTGTCCACATCGTCTTACATGTTTTCCTTCTCTGTTTCATACGGGTTGATCCTGACAGCAGCCATTTTGTTTATGTATCTTTCTCTCGTACATTGGTTACAGAGTCCCTACATTTTCTTTTAGTTGGTCTGGAAGTCATGGTTCATCTATGCTTTGCTTGCCTACCAAGATGGCGCAGACCCTATTCAGTCTTGTGGGAACTACGTATAGAATGTAGAGGACTGAAGTTTGACATTGTTGACAATTGTCTTCTCATGGATGTTACCAGTAACGGATGTTATCCTTGATTAAAGGTCCACTTTAGCTTGTACTTAAGCTCATGATGGGAGTTTTTCTTCCTGGGATTGAGCTTTCACACACCAGAAACACACACACACTTTAATGGACGGCCTCTTTAAAGGAATGTAAACATCTGGATCCTCTTTATTCACATAGTAACTGAGCATGGATTTGTTTTAATGCAAGCATTTTCATGCAATTATGAATATGATGTAAACTCATCTGTACTGTGTGTTGGGGTGTGCTTGCGCATGTGTGTGTTGGGCGTGTGTGTGTGTGTGTGTTGTTTTTGCCTCCACTTGTTCTCTGGTAGTTTGTTATTCCTACAGATGTCTCTGGTCTCCTTGTGGATCCTGGTTTTAATTAGCTGCTTTTATAAGAGCCTATAACCTTTTTGTTTGTTTCTTTTTAATCGCCAATTTTGAATAAAACCTTTGATATTTACTGTGTGTCACACCAGCTTGTAAATAACAGGATCTCCACTTAAGATTACAAATTTCATTTTAGAATGACACACTGTGCAGGCAGAAGATGTAAACAAACAACGATATTCCACAAAATTCAAAACTGCAAGTCATTAACAGCCGGAAACGTTGAGTTTTCACAGCTTTACTTACACTCAGGGCCCATAAATGGCCTCTTTTCATGTGATCGCCTTGAGTATATTAAAAGTCTTATATAAACAGCTGAAATGTGAAGAACTGCATCAACCGCATGAATAGGCGCTGAATCCTTAATCGCTTGACTTGGATGTTTTTTGAGTCCAATAAATCTGGTGAACTTCATAGCGTGGAAGATCAGGGATTTCCGATGCATCACTCTTACTTTTCACAGCTCTTGCCCTTTGGAAAATGGCGTGAGAAATAAATCGCCAGGCAGCGTTCATTTCAACATCATTGTGCAGAGGAATTTGTCATTTTACAGTTTTGATTCCAGTAAAAGTCTTAGTGTTCTGGTACTCAAGGTGATAAAACAAGCCGCTTTGTGAAGTGAAAATAATACTGAGACATAATAACACATTTTTCTAGACAATAAATTGTACCAAAAGTTACTGCAATAAACGATAGTATTGCTGTTTCGAGACTATTTTCAAGAAATAGAATGATAAAGGCAAAACAATGCAGGTACACATTCTCAAAGATCAACAAACTTTAATTTTTTTAATGAACATTTGACAATGGAACTAGATTCTGTTTTTATTGCTGAAAATAGACACAAAAAAAATTTCGGTTTTTCTCAACCGAGTCCAAAACAAGAAGCAAACTGGATGCCTTTCGTTTAACAAGGAATCATACAACAATCATTGAAGTTTTGGTTACATGATTCCCTTCCCACAAAAAAAAACAAAAAAAAAAACTGGTTTGGTTGAAGGTTTAATTGCTGAGAAGTTTTTAAAAAAAATCACATTTCAAATGCTGAAAATGTTCGATTTCTGATACTCAGAAATTTCCACGTTTTCTCTAGAAAATTTCTGAGATTAATTGCAAAATTCATGGGTTTTTTTATTTGCAAATTTTTGAATTTCCAAACATATTTTTTTTTTCAGAATTTTTTTCTGATTGAGCTAAAATAAATTCTTGCACATTTTGCAGTTTGGGTGGTCAGAAATGCCATTTCTTTTTCTTGAACATTTCTGATATAAAAATTTCTCACTTTCTTCCTACACATTTTTTGACTTTTCAAACAGAAACTTCCAGGTTTTTTTATATATATTTTTTTAGAAAATTCCTGAGATAAATCTCAAAATTTCTGAGTTTTTTTATGGAAATTCAGTCATCCTATTTTTATGTATAACTACAATAATAACACACCGTCATAAAAACCTGATTGGGTGGGAAAAAAACAAATCAAGCTGTGAGACTTTCTATATTCCTACAGAAATTTGTGTTACTTTTACTCATTCAGAGATTTTGTGTAAATGTTCTTTACACAGTGGATCCATCTCCAGGTTTCAGCTACAGCGTAATAGAGCTACGTTAAACGTCAGGTTCATGTAAAATACTGATTCAGATTTTGCACATGCTGCAGACCTTTATCGAACTTTATGATGAAAAGATGAGATTTGAGTTGGGGGCTGCGTCCCAGGGTAGCTTTACTTTTAACAGCGGCCCTGACCCTGTCTAAGAGGAACTTCTTTGTGCCGTAATTGAATTCATACAACACATGGTTACCATCTGATAGGATCTTTTCAAAGCAGCATGCACCGTAAATTACATTCTGGAAGAGAAGGGTAGGAGCATTTATGTCTCGACACTGTAGTGAAAAACAGGGAGTTTTGGATTACAGGAACCCGCTGCACCGCTAGAAACACATCAAACCCAAGTATTTAGTACAAACTGCTCCACAAACATGCATTAATTAGTCATTTAAGAGAATAAAGTTAAATATTACAAGAAGAGCATCCAGTTCTTTAGATATAATTCAAATATGTTGCTTGCAGTCCAGCCCATTTCAGTAAAGTATTTCTAAAGTAAAGTGTGATTGCAAACATTTAGTTTTATTGCCACAGTTTAAGGCTTTTGTTTTCATGCAAATACTCAAACATACTAAGTAACTGCAGATGAGATTTATTGGATGTGAGGATGACTGAGTAGCTGTCTGAACAGCTTTTTGGAGGAGGACAGAAACGGGAGGAATATTGTAGATATTACTTGAATTTGGAGAGAAATGTTTCTGTTACCCCATAAAAAGGAAGTGATTCTTTTGGAAGACTCTTTGTTTGCACACACTGCAACAGCTAGAATTTTTATTTAACTATATTTATTTAATGTAGTATAAGCGCACGCTCACAGTTTGTGTTTGTCATGTGTGAAGGCGGCCGACGCGCTGCACTGCATGACCTGGCTGCATAAACACTGACGCAGGCTTTTCGTGCAGCAGGAGAGAGGAGCATGACGGCTCCCTGGTTTTGTCTTGCTTGTTGCTTCTTGGTTAATGTTTATAGTTGAGTGTTGCTCACCGTTAGTGCTAACTGTTGCTTGTTATATTTAATGATGCAGAAGAAGATTTTAGTTTCTGCCAACGCAGCTCAATTTCACTTTTTTCCTCTACTATGCATTACATTTTTCTTCAGTTTTGTTTCTGTTTTACAAATTACACTAGAACGTTGTCGATGCATACAACACACTTTGGTATTATACTCATATTTTGAGATTTTGTATTTTATGAAAAAAAACATAACCAATTTTTTAATGTAAAATCACCTGCTGTAGGTTATTTATTCCCATTAACCATCAACATTTAGAATGAATATTAATTTTACCTAATGAGAAGATTACATTAGGTATAAATAGGCTTGTTGTTTGAAAAATTTCAATTTTTTTTAATGGGATCATCTTATTTTTGAAATGATAAATGGACCCACTAATTAATCAAACTTTATTTGTATAGCACATTTCAGCAGCAAGGCATTTCAAAGTCCTTTACATCAAATCAAACACAAAAACACAATGCAACATAGAATAAACAATCAAAACAGAACACAAAGTCAGATTCCGTCAATAAATTTGCAATTGATTACGTTTCAAATACAACTCTAAACAAGTGGGTTTTTTGTTGAGATTTAAAGGAAGTCAGTGTTTCAGCTGTTTTACAGTTTTCTGGAAGTTTGTTCCAGATTTTTGGTGTATAGATGCTAAATGCTGCTTCTCCTCGTTTGGTTCTGGTTCTGGGGATGCAGAGCAGAACCAGAACCAGAACCAGAACCAGAAGACCTGAGAAGTCTGGAAGGTTGATACAACAGCAGCAAATCTTTAATGTATTGTGGTGCTAAACCATTCAGTGATTTATAAATTATATTATATTCTGTGGGCTAATTTTCCAGACACCAAAAAACTTTAACTTATTGCCGAAAAACAGCTGGTGTTTTTTTAAAGTGCTCAGTCTGTTTTGAAAACAGTAGAAACCTAATGGAAGTACAGAAGCATAAAAAATGTAAATTTTGCGTAAGAGGTCACATTTAAGCTCAACGTTCCGGTAGGTAATGATTAGAAATTTAACTGATCCTTTAAAGAGTTATTATAACATGTCATTCGTCCATGATGGATATCAACATGGTTGAATTAAATGCTTTAGAGCTAACCGCTTTAGTTAGCGGTTAGCTCTTAGAGCTTAGTAGCTTAGTAGCTCTAGTTGTAATATAAATCACCTAGTAACCCCAGCGAAGCTCCACTGATGTTACCTAGCAACCCCAGGGGAGTTCCGCCCGTAACCTAGCAACCCAAGCTGAGCTCCAGCACGTTTGCTCAGCTGGTTTTACAGTTGCATGCACCGTACAATGGCTGCTGGAAAAGACATCAGATTTAAACTGTTCACTGGAGAACTATGTCCTGGAGTATAGTTCTCCATCCTGGGCACAGGATGCTGCCCTGCATCATCAGTGGAGAACATGAGGAGTCTCAAAACAAATCATCTTTGTGAATTTTTGCAAATATTATGTTGAATTAAAGCTGCAGAAGACAGCTTTGAGAAATCTTTAGCCTTAGCCTGAAAATTTGAAACAAGCACACCATTAACTAAAATGAAAAAAGGTAAATAATGAGGGGAAAAAAGACGTAACTGGAAATATATCGTGCATTTAAACATTCTAAGTACAATACCCTTTGTTGTGCTTATGAATCTATTTATTAGAGGGTATCGTTGTTCAACAATTATTGAATTAATTTTCTGCTGAGTATCCATTACCCAATAAATGCATACATAATCACAACAAAATATGTTGACCAATTTTAAATTCTGCACCTAAAATTAACCAAAGTATGAAAAAACTAAAACTACTACAATAACTAATAAAAACTAACCTGAAACTAAACAGCTTCAGTTTGTTTGGGTCTCTGTCTCCAGGCAGGTAAACCTCAAGTAACTTGAAGAAGATTGAATTATTCTGCATTTTAAACATTTCCCAGGTACTTTTATAATCTAACCTTGATGAGAAGATCAGCTGCAGGTGAGTAAATAAGTGAAACGGCAGACAGCAGAATACTATTCCAGCCACCCACAGACTCTCCTATTAACCATCAACATCTTTACACCAAAGGGAAATTGTTTAGCATACTTGTTCTGGTTACATTTACATGTCTGTTTTCAGTCCTGGAACATCAAATGCTTCAGTTTTTCAAAGTTGATATATTTACAAGGCTTCTTTTCCCATATTTGTAGCAAATTGAAAATTAGA
The DNA here is from genome assembly GCF_019740435.1 of Gambusia affinis. NCBI lineage: Eukaryota > Metazoa > Chordata > Actinopteri > Cyprinodontiformes > Poeciliidae > Gambusia > Gambusia affinis. Next base: position 28,570,697 of record NC_057874.1, on the reverse strand, counting down.
TTAAGTTGTCATGGTGACGTGGTTTGGTGCCATGCATGAGCCGTGTTTTTCAAATTATTTTTGACTGATTTTTTAACCACAGCTGGAGAGTGTTTTGAGTTCATGCAAGAGGATTGTCTTTTCACTTTTGTTCTTTCTTGCTGTTTATTGTTTACTTTCAGAAAACAAATGTCTTGGGTTCTGGCATCAAAGCCACATAGCCGGAGTAAAACTAATTCTTCCTCCGTCTAAAGAAACTGTTGAAAACGAAGACAAACTTTATTGGGTCAAGTGAGATTATTTCAAGACACCTATATCAAAGTACAAATGTCTGCTAAAATGTTTACAAAATGACATCTACCATGAAATAGTAACTGAAACAGGAAGTTCCCGAGGGTCAGTGAACACAGCGCTGATTACTGACCAACCAAGCTTTAAATGAGAATAGCTGGAGTTATTTCTAAAGTTTCCAGGCAATTTATTCCAGCTCCTTCAACCCTTAATTTCTGTTATTTCTGACTAATAAGAAATTATCTCTGGGTTGATGTTTGAAAAATTATCATCGATAATTTGGGATAATTATCCTTTCATAAGACGGGAGAAAATGAAGGATCATATTTTCACCAAGTTAGTTATTAATTTATAAATGGAACAATTTCAAACTAAGTATTAAACAAGCTAAATATTTAGCTTCAAATCAAACATTTAGTGAGCAAGCTAAATATTTAACTGTACACTAAATATCTAGTTAACTAAATATTCAGTTTGTGAACTAAATATCTGCCTCAGGACTAAACATTTAGTTAAGATTTGGAGCTAAATATTTAGCTAAAGATCAAACATTGTGTTAGTAATCCAAGTATTTAGCTTCCTGCTAAATATTTAGATAGCAAATTAAATATTTAGCTTCAAACTAAACATTTAGTTATGTTGAATATCTAGCTCTTAATTATTTAGTTAGCAGACTTAATATTTAACTTGTAAACTAAATATCTAGCTCACAACTAAATATTTATCTCCAAATTAAACATTTAGTTAGAAAGCTAGTTATAATTAGCATGCTAAATATTTAGCTCTAAACTAAATATTCAGTTAACAAACTAAATATTTACTAACTATTATTACTAAATAATAGTTAGCAAGCTAAATATTTAGCTTACTTATTTAGCTTTCTAACTAAATATTTAGCTCCAGATAAAAGATTTAGACAGCAAGCTAAATATTTATCTTGCTAACTTTATCTAGGCCCTTTACACAAGGAAACAAGCATGGTGTATTATTGTAAACAATTAAAAATAAATGTGCGTCCAGATGACAAAACATGACATCACAGAAACGCTGAAGTGAGTTTATTGGGCCAATTAATGGCTTTAATTTAGACCCATTTTTGACAAGTTACATAGCTTCCTGTTTATTTTTTGTTTTAATATTATTTTTAAAAAGACATCTAAATCGGCACTAAATACAAACACATTCAGACCTTAAACAGCTCTAGAAATCTACTTAGATGGAGATATTACTCCTGAGCTTCAAATACATTGAAAGCTCACCATGAGATACCAAATCTGTACAGGAGTTCCACAAGGCTCTATACTTGGACCAGCGTTATTCATTTTCTATATCATAACCTGAGAACATATTTATTCTGATGTTAACATGCAATTTTATGCCAAAGACGCTGCATCATACACACATCCCAGAACAAGGCAGCCTGCTGCTGATGCGATGTCTGCAGTTATGATGCTGGTACGACATTCCTGTTTAAATCTCAGAGTGTGCATGCAGACAGCAGGGGGCCAGCTAAAGACTTTTCCTCTCTTCATGCTCTAATATTTTCCCACATAACATCTTACAACCTGGTTAAAAGCCACTGCAGTCATGTTAAAACTAGAGAAGCTCTGGATCAGTAGCTTTCGTTGCTGTTGCAGCGTTGTTGTTATGAACAATATTTCACACTTGCCAGATCTCAAGATCCATGTGGCTTGTTTTTAAGGCTTTAATTCCACATGCACTTCCACCATTCAACAGTTTAACAGAAAGATTTAAACTCTGGATTTTCTTGCTATGACGCAGTTACCCATAAACAATTTATATTTCTAATAAAATGACCCCACTTTGGCAGCTTTATGAAATAGAAAAGCAAGAGTTTATTTCAGTTTTACATCACAATTTAAGTCAAGATCAGGACACCACTTTGCTATCCTGAAATCCTGCTGCAGCCTGTGAACAATTTGGCAGAAAAATCCAATCTGTGCGCTCCAGAGCTCCTACTGCTGAAATGATCACATCAACTTAAGTTTGTTCCGACCCAAGAACAGCAGGCAGCATCTTTGTTCCTCCCGACTCTGCTCATGTAACCTATATGTGGAGGATCTTGCGTGATGCTCCGTTGTTTCCCACTGAGATGATGGAGGGGAAGCCGGCTTTGTTGACAGTGTACTCTCTGATCCCTGAGCCTCACAGTGTGCAGCAATGTTTCTATTTTTCTCACTATTTCAGAGTTTAACTTGATTTTACGGAGGCGCATTGTCGCCACTTTAGAAGAAAAATAAAAATGGAAGAGTAAATATCTGGTATAAAATCTTAGAAAAAATTTGGAGATTAATCCCAGAAATTTTCTAGAAAAAACTTTTGGTATTTCTGAGCTTGAAAAGTTGAAATTTACTAGAAAAAAAATCTAACATTTTCAGATTAATCTCAGACATTTTCTAGGAAAAATACTTGAAATTTTCTGAGTGAAAAGTAAAAAAAATTCCTAGAAGAAAACTCAGAAATTTTGAGATTAATTTCAGAAAAGTTGTAGAAAAAAAAACCTGGTAATTTCTGAGTTTCAAAAGTTGAAAATGTTTAACTTTTGGAGTTTCAAAAGCAATAAAATTCATCTCTTAAATTCTAAATTTCCTAATTTTTTCCAGAAAATTTCTGGGATTATTTTCAAAATGTTTAATTTTTTTCTCACCTTGAGGAGCTCAAAATGTCTCGTTGTTTTCAACAAAATTTTTGAATTTTCAAACTTAGAAATGTCCAAGTTGTTTTCCGAGAAAATTTCTGACAAATTTGAAAATTAAATTTTTGTCTTGCAAATTTTTTGACTTTTGGAGCTCAGAAATGTCCTTGTTTTTTCTACAAAATGTCTGAGGTTAAACTTATTTATTTTGTGGTAATTTACTTTTTGTCCATCTACAGTGGTCTTAATGCGCCGTCGTGATTTAGGCTGAAGCCAGTCTCTATATTTTGGTACCATCTGCTTACTTTTATGCATAGTATGTGCAAAAATCAGATTTTTATTGAATGTGTATGCTTTGGTTTATGCTTGTAAATAAATTAAATTTGTAACTGTTTTCAAACTAATAGTGAAAAATGGATTTTATCACTAAAACAATTAGACATAAATGATCTCCTTCGTTATTAAAAATGGTGGAATGGTCCTTTATATGCAGTATATGTAAATACACTAATTTGACATTAGATTAATCTATCACTGTTATAAGTTGTTGATTGATTTCTGTAGTTTGGAGGTTGGAGCCTGAAAGGCTTTAACACACTTAAGCACACCAGGCATTTCAAAAACAGATTAATGGAGGCACAGCTTCAATTTTACAACTCTGGACCAAACCTTTAAAGATTTATTGTAATGGATTTAAGGCAGGACTGCAGCTTAATTCTGCATGAATCTCTCTAGAGACAATAATGAACCGGGCATCTTGTAGCCTCTGTCCCTTTACTTTAGTTTTTTTATGTTTGCGCATTCAGGCAGAGAAACGGCTGACTCTTTTCCAGAAAGTATCGGTTGCAAATGTCCATGCAATAAAACGGTAAAATTGACCGCACTCCAGAGTTTTCTTGCTTTTGGGGTTCAATCCCATTCCTGGATCGATTGATAAATGTAGAAAAACAAAATGTTTATGTTTTAATTACTCTAAAAAACAGCCAGGAAGCCAGAGGAGATTCAGATCCTTAGATATTTGCCTTGCATCACTGAAACAGATTGGGTGGCTCCCACTTTGAATTAAATAACATTAAAACAGCATGAAAGCATTCAAACCACAATAATTTCATACTTTTAATGACTTCATTTTAATGTTTTCCTGTCTGGTGTGCATTTGAATTTTATTTCGTTTAACTCTAATACCTGTAAATAGAATCCAGCGCAGCGCCTTCCTTTGAAGACGGTTGCTGAAACCGTTCTGTTAAGGTCTCAGGAGTTCGTTAATGGCCAAACAGCACAGCAGGGAGGACATGGAGAAAGTTGTAAACAGGTTGAAAATCAGGGAAGGATGTAAACCAACACAATAGACCCCCTGTATTCACAGGATTTAGGGACAACAGCTGCAGGTGAATCACTAAAAACAACTAAAACTGCAGATTTTATGAGTTCAAACAGCAATTAAAGTCACAGCGGGAATGTCAGAAACTAACACCATCTTCTTCATCACCAGTCAGCGCCAGCGAAGTAATGGCGCTCCTAACTTTGCTGCTTCGCAGACATTACCCAGTAGAAGTGACAGCAGCACTTCTACTGGGTAAGTGCTGCTCTTTATAAGTGCATCTTTTTAGATTTGAGATGCTCTATGAAAGAATTCAACCTCACATAGTCTGGAGTTAAGTTCCACAAAATTTTTATTGAAATTCATAATTACTGCATTTATCCTAAATGAGTAATAAATCAATTAATTGCATGATAAATTAATAAATTAAAGTAATTTCTATTTACATAATTTATTGTTTTTGTCTTTTTATAAAAACCGGTCTTCAGCCTGGTGCTTTGGACCAGCTCTTATTTTGAAGGACAAGTTTGTTTTCAGAGACTTTGTAATTCATTTTATTTGTTATTTCTGTTGTTTTATTTGTTCTGGATATTTCAAATGTCTTGCGGTTCCAGTGTTAAATCTCCATTTGAATTTAAAGTTTATTGATCTTTGAAAAAGTCTTCTTGTCACAATAACAAATTTATTTGTTTAATAAATTGTCCCAGAAATTTATTGGGATAAAAAAATTTGTTTTGAAACCACTTTCAAGTAATATATTCATAATTGAATAATGAAGCATAAATAAATCCTAACCTAACCCTACTTAGCTAACTAATTAGCAAGTTAGTCATCTAGCTCTATTCAAAAGGCACAGAGGTTGTAGTTTCCTATGGACCCTCTGCATGTTATTGTTTACACCCAGAAATTTCTTGCATGCGCAAAACCCTGGAGGGTAAAAATCTGATTGTTTTACATGTCAGTCAAACAGCCACAGTAAAACAGCTCTGCTAACAAAATGAAACCTGGAGATTCAGGTATTGTTAATGCAGTGCAGGAAAGGGAAAAATAAAGCAGGAAAACCGTTGAAGAATAAGTCAAAACCGCCGGTATCCTTATTTTTTCTCGCTTTGTGTCGGCTATGTTACTGCAGACTCGTTGCCATAGCAACTGACAACAGCTCCATTAATGCAACAGGATTCAACACCAGAAAACACACAAACATTTCCCACAAAAAGAACAGAACATCCAGTCTGTCACAGTTTGATGTTTTCAGGTTTGATGTTTATTTTTACATTATTGTGATCGCTGCAGTAGATTAGCTACCGCTGCTGTAAGCTAAGCTAACACAGCGGTTGTTGATCAGCTAATTTAAACACCTGCTCTGCTGATGATGGTGTGTGGGTTGCCTATTTAACTTTTTTTTGTAACTGAAAAGAAACAAACAAAATTCCACATCAGACCTACATGTTAAGGTTCTCATGGTCAAACAAGCATAACTGACCTACTTCCCTCTCCCTCGCTATTTATTTTCTTAACTAAAAAAATTTCCTGACTTGTTTATCTAGTTGTCATAGTGTTGACAATTAGTAGCAGAGCACAGCATCCCTTTTTGTTTTGTTTTGTTTTTTTTACATATCAGGCGTACGTTTTTAGTGCGTTATGTAGACAATTTAACAGCTAAAGCCAGAGTTAGTCATCGTCTGGTCAGCAGCTTTTTGACCTCCAAAGGGACCTTGTGCAAATGACATGAAACTGTAATGGATCCATAGAAAATTTTACAAAACAAAAAGGAAGAGAAGGGTATAAAATAAAATCTTTCTTCTCTGTGTCTTCAAACATCTGCAACTCAGTTCCAGTAACATAAAAAGACATTCCTACTCCTTGGGTGGGGGGATTGTGATAGAGGTTTATCTTTCAAAGGAGACCAGAATTAAACTTTTTTTACTCCACATGGTTCATGAAGACCTGCCAATTTACTCTGGCTATGTTTGCACATTTTACTGTAATTTCACCCATAATTGCAAGGAATCCTTTAAAGTCTTCTAAAAAGAAGTTCAGTTTGAGTCTTACTCACCTAGGTTTACCTCCAGAAGTGAGTGGCTAGGTACATATGGTGGCTTTTATCACTGCTGCATGCCTCTTGAATCCACAGAAATGACCTTGGTGTTTAGACCTCTTTTAAAGCACTTGATATGAAGAGTCAGAGAATTGGAACCAGATCGGCTGAACAGTACTCCAAGGTGCTTTTCAGATTCTGATGACACAACAACCACAAAACAAAGATAGAACGTTTGATTAGAATTACTTCGTATCAACTCTGACAGCATCTACAGGATCTAGTTTGAAACCTGAAAATACCTTCTTTTTTCAGCCTCCATGCATAAACCCAGGATATTTTTCAGATTTCATTATGGGTTTTTTTACTTTTATTTTTCTGGGAATATGGTCAAAAGTTGAGGTGTCAAACATACGATGTGCAGATAATGTCTGTGTTGCGATGGCGTGCCACTAAACAGACTACAATTCACACGCATGCCCCGAGCATCTGTTGCACATTTACCCCGTGGTCATGGCTGCGTGGAGCCCCACAGCTTCTGCACTCTGCTGCGTTTCCGATCACTCCATCCTTCTCCAGCCTCTCTCCCTCTTCTGCCTCGGACCTCAACGCTAATCGGTTCTGAACAACGATGAAGATGATAAGCCGTGCCTTTGTCCTCTGCTGGTCTCTTCTTACCCATTTATCCAAGTTTAGAACATCAGAGGAGCCTATCTACTGAACATAAAGAATGTTTTTGAAGATACTTATTGAAGCAATTTAATCAGCAGTATGTTGTGCATAAATATTACCTTGTGCTCCTTTAACTGGAGGCTTTTTCCATGCTTTGTACTCTTAATGCCACTGCAGAGGTATTTCAAAGTTTGTCGAGTTCCCAGCTGAAGAGCAGGTGAATCAATAACTCTGAACAGAAGCTGCAGTTTAAACAAAGACAATGAAACCACAATTGTTACAAACGACATAAATTAGTCATTGTTCCTGTTGTTGTCGTTATTTATTGCCTGGTGCCAGTTAAAATGTAATAACATTTAAAGTAAACCATCTGAGTGACTCATCACCGATTATGCTTGATTTAAAAATTATAAGTCACAGAGTTTACAGTGCAATAAACATCAGCATTTAACCCTTACTGTGAAATAAGCACCATTGTGCTAATTAGCTGCTAATGCACAAAATAACAGCATTTCCATTAGCTAAAAGGTAATTTTCCAAAAACCTTCATGTAAAACAAAAACATAACTCACCAAAGCTTCAACTCAACACGCTACGATACGCAATACTCAAAAACGCAAGTAACAAGTTTTCAGGTTAATTTATCTCACCTGCTGCAGCTGACAGCAGCATAAAACACTTCCAGTCTCCGGTCTGCCATCAAGTCACTTCCGGTATGCCGTCAAGTATGAAATAAACTGCAGAGCCCCCCAGTGGAGCAAATTCAACAATAAAAATATTTTTATTCCCTTTACTCTAAAATTTAACTGAATATTTCTGTCAGGGCAAGAAATTTCAATAAATAAATTTGTTTGCTGTTTTAGTTGGTCAAGTCAGGTTTAGTTTATTGGTTAACCAGATTTCAGCAACAAGGTAGTTCAAAGAGATTTACATAATAAAAACATAAAACAAGCTAACAAACAGAAAAGAAACATGGTAGTTCTTACTTTTACCATGATAAAGGAATTCAGTGTTTTAACAATAAATAAACTTAAAATAAATTTGACTTTTGTAATTGAATTCCATGAAATTGGGCCTTTGGGCACAGGAATAGCTGCCACAGCAGACTCCAGGATTCCTCCAGGCATGTTTTAATGAGAGAATAACATTTTTAAATATAAAACTCAAAAAAGTTGATTTTACATCACATCAACTTTAAAAAGCCTGACCAACCAATTCTGATTTCAGGGGTTACTATTTTTTTTCTCTGAAATTTTGTAAATATAGCGACAGATAAGCCTGTCGCAATAAGCTATACATCAATTAATTAATAGTATGATAAATTAAAATGACCTCAATTTCTATTTGCATGATTTATTGTTTTTCTCTCTTTTTCTCTCACTTTCGTTAGTCTCAACAAAATTATTCTCTTTGAAGGACAGTTTTATTTACAGAGATTTTCTAATTCATTTTATTTGTTGTTTCTGTTGTTTTATGTATGTTTTTTGTGGGGAGGGATATTTAAATGTCTTTCAGTTCCAGTGTTAAACGTACATCAGTTTATTGATCTTTGAGAAGGTGGTTTTGCATTATTACTATATTACCATTATATTATTTAAAAATTACCTGAAATCAACATTATTGTTTATTGCAATAACTTATGGGACAGCTTATGGTCCAAAAAAGTTTGTTAATGTGTTGCTAAGTTGGCAACAGTGGAGCGCAGAGGCAAATAAGATTGTTTTTCCATGTATTGGCCCATCACTGATTATCCAAAATTAAGGAAATCGGAGATGATTTATTGTTGTACCCCAAACAAAACTGGAATATCCAAGAAAAACCCAAACATGAAGACAAACAGATTCTGATCCAGGACCTGGCTGCGGTGAATCAAAAGCTACGCTTATAATATCATTACACTGCCATTCATTATCTTTAATGAAATAGCATCAAAGAACACCCGAAGTGGACACATTTCCAACCTGCACACCATCTCTTGATCTGATCAAAGATAATCACGGTACCACAACCCTGGAAACAAACTCTGCCTGACCTGCTGTGTGCATTCCTCCGCTCTGGCTGGTTTCATTTATCTCTCCAATGTGGCGGGAAATGGTTATGATCATAGCAAGGTCTGTTTCCTCTTTTTGCATATATGTCAGTCACACTAAAGAGGCTCAACACATAAAGCAAGAAAAGACCTCTGAATTTTGAACATATTTTTGCTTCATCTTACAGATGGAGATACATACAGGTTAACCTTTACCACGAACATCTGCACTTCATGACATTACATCATGTTTTCACACCTTTGTAACCCTCTGAAGGGTCAAACCAACGTAAGACTTAATTCACAGCATTTAAAGTATTTCAAAACATTTCCCAGATGAACAAAAAACAAGTCTTCTCCTGCCGATTATTTTTATGTTTAGGGAAAAAAAAACAAAAAGACTTCTTTCCAATTGCGCTATATTTTATACTATTGAACCAGTCCCTTAAGTTTTAATTATAATGTCAAGGCTTACAACCGGAATCCATTAACATCCCTTTTAAACTAAAGTTTTAAAAGGGAAATTACTGAAGTCATTTTAATTTATCATATAATATAATTAATTGGTTTCTCTAAATTCTCCCTAGGTGTGTGTGTGTGTGTGTGTGTGTGTGTGTGTGTGTGTGTGTGTGCGTGCGTGCGTGCGTGCGTGCGTGCGTGCGTGTGTGTGTGTGTGTGTGAATGGTTGTGTGTCTCTGTGTTGCCCTGCGACAGACTGGCGACCTGTCCAGGTTGACCCCGCCTCTCTCACGAACGTAGCTGGAGAGGAACCAGCAACCCTCCCGACCCCATTAGGGACGAGGGGGAACAGGAAATGGATGGATGGATTAATTGATTTATCACTTATTACAACAAGCCTGTTTGTCGCTAAACTTAGCAACAATTCAGCGAACAATATCAGTAACAACCAAAATCAGGATTAGCAGGTCAAACTTTTGAAAGAGAGATATGATGTAAAATTAACTTTTTTGAGTTTTATATGTTAAGATATTATTCCCTCATCAAAAACACACTTGGAGTGTCTCTTTGAGTCTTTCAAACATGTTTGAAGAACCCTTCAGGCAGCTACTCCTGTGCTTAAAGCGATGCCCAATTTCAAGGCATCAAATTATAAAGTCAAATTTATTTTAAGTTTATTTTAGATGTACAGCATTTAACATTTACTTGATTGTGCTATAAAATGGCACAATAAATCTAATAATAAAAAATAAAATAATTAAAATTTGTTAGAATCAGGTAATTTTGTACATTAGCAGCTAATTAGCACAATGCTAGCTGTTGTTAATTGCACAGCAGGATTTAATGTTGATGTTTATTGCACTTTAAACTATGTGATTTACAGTTTGTTAGGTTTTAGAAGATATTGGAGGAAAGTATATTTTCTTGCTTCTGGCTGCTTCTTGTCTCAGGTTTTGTTTGTGTGGATCATGGACAGGATTTCATGTAGCAGCATAAACTGCTAAAACAAAAAATCGTAAATATTTTGGTCTTTCAAGTGAAAAATGTTTTTTGTGAAAAAGGAAGTTGCACTGGTCTTTTTCTGAGGTTTTTCTGTCATTTCCCTCAGTAGTTCTTGGTTCTTTCACTCTGAACTGAGTCAAACCAACCAAACCTGCTGAAAAACCTGTTCCCCTCCTCACCTGTGGGGGCGCTGCAACAAGAACCACTGAAGGAAACGACGCATTACTTCACCAAATGTAAACAAAAATTAAATGGTATCAGATTTTAGTGGTTGAAGGATTTCTCTTCTGTCTTTGGTGAAATCCTATGAAGCACTTCTAGTGCTAATGCTAAGCTAACATGTTTGTTTTTGTTGCAGTTAGCCAGAATGCCTTACGCTATAGCCCATTTCCTGCTTTTGGAGCGGTCTCCGGTCCGCTTAGCATTCACATTCAAAGAGAGCTCAGTGAAAACTGAGACAGAGGTTTGTAGGTGGACCAGAGTTCACATTGCATTCACACCTCCCCAAACGAACCAAAATTTCTACACAAATGGGCTGGAGTTCAATTAAAGCAAATTAAACAGCACTAGTGTGAATGCAACATAAGACTTGAGACTTTTTATCTACAGTAAAAAAAGAACATTGCTCCTTTCTGTTGTGGTGAAGAATGACAGGAGCAGAAATGCTGAAGTCTTTATTTTTGGGGATATCTCCATTCTGGTTCCATGAGATGGGAATCATAACTAGATCTCAGATGTATGCAGCAGAAAAGAGCCACCTGTGGACTAAAGAAGGTCTTTCAAGTTCTCATAATCTCAGATTTACTGACCACCTGACACGTCTGGGGAACGTAGGACATTTGTTCACCCTAATATTTGGGACTAAAGTGATTAAATAACTCTACAATACAGAAAATGCTTTCTCTATTAAAGAAAAAGTGATTTTCTATTGTAGAGAAAATGCGGGATTCGACTTGGCTGGCAAATCCCGCCAGCCAAGTCAGCCGCTAACTGTGTGTCTGTGGAGCTAAGCATGTGATAACAATGTGTTTAGTGGCAGTCTGTCAACAGATGGTTAGGTCTTTGTCTGTAGTCCAAATAAGGATTTATCAGTCAATAAAGACGTAGCAGCACTTGGCATTTTAATAAACAGTTTCAGTTACGTGCTCTTCGTGTTCGCTAGAAGAAAATGACAAACTGCTGCAGAATTATGACAAATCAAGTTTATCCGTTTGAACATTAAAAATGTCATCTGTTGTGACAATAGGTTGAAAAATATTTGTATATTCCGTTTTTATTTATCTTACATAACATCCCAACATCACTGGAAGTGGTTGTAAACAATGCATTGGTACTTAACTTTTTAAAAACAGGAAATATGTTTGTTAAATAAACCATAATATCATTTTATTTAATTTTTTTCCTTTATTTTCAAGCAAGCGTGCGGAACCTTTTATGGTCCCTCGCCTAATTGCTTTTTGGACTCTAATACCCTGAGCTCTGCATACTTTAGTGACATGTTTATGTAGTGTTTGAAATCTCTCCTCAATAAAAACATATTTTTCCCATCATGAAATGACAATTTAGTCTTTTTTTAAGAATGTTTGGCTGTGCCTACCAACACCAAACACATGGTTCTGAAACCTGTTGAGGGTGCATTTGTTTTGAATCAATCATTTTTATGTCCGGGAAGAAATTATGGATTTGTACCACCAACCTCTGACATTTTACACTTTTAAGAGGTGATACAATGCAAACTCTGAGTCTTACAAAAAAAAAGTTTTAAAAAATCTCACTTCTCTTTTACCGTACACAGTACAGTTTGACTGTTTCATAAAAACTGAAGACAGAGTCTGTCAAACTGTTTAAGGTTTGGCTCTGAGCAGCCTGATAAATAATTTAGAAAACAAAGATGATATAACAGCCGTAGGCTGGTGGGCCTTAGCTGAACACACAGGTTAGTTACTGTTAGAAAAAAATTATATATTATAAACATATAATATAAAAACATTTTTAATAAAGATGATGATGATGAATATACGAATTAGGTAGAGAAATATTGGTAAATCTGACAGGAAGAAAAGTGTTAGCAGCCAGGACAGGTAAAATAATTTAAAAAAACATACCAAAAAAATGCTTTATTTCTTCTAACCAAGGTGAACTTTGTTTCATGAAGCAACATCTGGTTGCTGTTTTAGCTTAAGCTATTAATATATGTCCAAAACACAAAGGAGAGTGATGTTTTTTAAACATTTTGACCCACAACAGGAAGTAGTTAGCTCTTTGATAGCGAAGGCTGCATTGCCTGGATGTATTACATTAAAAAAATTAAAGAAGTACTACTTTTAAATTCATCATGTGGTATCATTTTGGTACCCAGAAGTAAAAAGAAACAAAGTGAAAAAAATTACAAACAGATTGTAACACTGTAAGAATACCTTGCCGTGCTAACCGTTAGCAGCTAACCATTAGCAGCTAACGGTTAGCTGCTAACGGTTAGCTGCTAACGGTTAGCTGCTAACGACGCTAAGGCTGAGCTGATAATTCTAAACTGAACAGGTTTTTATTAAAACAGTAGATGGGTTTTGATTTCCCCAACTACGTTTAAACTACCTTTAAATGGTTTGTTTTGTACCACTTTTGATTTATGAGTTGTTTTTCTAGCACATTTTCAATTCCAAGTCTTTCCTAAATTTCCCAGATTAATCTCTATATTTCAAAGTTTTATTCTACAAAATTATTTACATTTCAAACTGAGAAATTTCCACAATCTTTCTAGAAATTAGTATAAAATTTTCAGGCTTTTTTCTAGCAAATCTTTGACCGTTTTGAGCTCAGAAATTTCAAAGAGAAACCCCTAAAACCTTTTTACTAGCAAATTTACACCCTTTTGGAAATTTCCTTGTTGCTGTAGAAATTGATTCATTTCTTTTTCTCAGTTCATTATCAAAATTTCAGACTTTTTCTAGCAAATTTTCAACTTTCCAAACTCAGAAATTTCCAATTTTATTCCAAAAAAAACAAACTTCCCACTATTAATCTCTTAAGTTTATGGGCTTAATTTGTTGTTGTCAGTGGGGAGGTGAATGTCTGGGTTTCCAGTTGAACTCTGACCCTAACGACCTCATCTCTGATTAGATAAAGATAAAAGATGGATGGATAATTTCAGATTTCTATAATCTCTTACAAATGTAGCCAATAGTCTGTTGTCTCTAACATCATGTTAGAGACAACATGATGTCTCTATCATGTAAACTAAACTTTATTGTAGTTGTTTCTCCTTCACTGTTAACTTCAGCATCGTTTGGAGACGTTATTAGGACATGAAAAGGAAAATATCTTGTCTAAACTGTTAAAAACAGGGACAATGTGATCCAGGGTAGGAACAATCTCTTCTGTTGTGTGTTTGCTTGTTGGTTTTTTTAATCGTTCTCTTTAATTGCAGTTTCCTGAGGTTAACCTTGGTTTATTACTCCTGTCATCTTGTAAATTGTTATGTTGGCATATTTTTTTTCTCACGTTTAAATTAGTGACTCTTCTTCTCAGAACCTGCGCTGAGGAGGCTGTTTTAATTCACTAAAGTGGATTAACAGCTACACCAACACATTTGCATTTTTTGGCCTCCAATTTCACCACAAACCAGTTTTACTATTAAATTCTTAAGGTTGAGGTCAAAAACATCCAAGATTACAACCAGATTTACACAGAAGCAATTCGTGCAAAGGTAAATGGGTGCAGAGGTAAACAAATTAAAATCTCTGAACAACAGTAAACATATTTAGATATTTTTACTTCATTTGACATTTAGCTGTAGTAACATAAATTCTTTAGAGGTTACGTTTCCTGGGAAAATTTGGAAAACCTGTTTTCTCTGATTCACTGAAATATCATTTTTACCTTCCTAAAAAAATTAAAACCTATAAAAGATTAAATGTAGTGCAATAAAACTGCTTCCTTTACACAGCAACCTAAGCAAAAACATGAAACCAAACATGCAACAGCAGTGAGTCAAGCTCAAAGCCACAGCCATTATCGTGTGACGCAGTTGTTTTTGTCACTCTTCAGACTCGCGTTTAAACATCACATTTTAATTTTATTAACTAACAACAAATTCATTTTAGAGAACAAACGACAAACTATTGTAAATTAAATTAACATAAATCAAACTCTTGTAAAGCTGAATATATCTTCAGTTTAAGCCTAAACAATGGCACTTAAAGTATATCAGGACACAAAAACTCTTTACTTTATATGCATTTATTTGTATTTAACAGAAAAATAAAACAATTACCACCGAGTTTTTACAAACAGTTTCTGAGTTATAATCTACAGTATGCTGAAATACCAATGGCCATTTTTTGGCCTTTACCTCCTAAAGAGACGCATCAGGAACATCAATGTCCTCTGACGGGGTTTCCTCTAAGAGACGGTCCTGATCCATGGATGAGGGTCAGACATGTTTCCAGGGGAAGTGTCTTTCTCATTTGGTTCTTCACACTTTGCCCCATTTTGTCTTGGAGGTCCTAATTTGTCTCTGTATTGAAGCTCAGTTTCCATATTGTCCTGCTCTGTTTTGTAGTTAAGCTCACAGCTGGAGTACAGTTGTTGGAAGGCAGTCAGTTGTTTTAGGAGACTGTCCATCTCAGCTTCAAGCTCGTTGATAATCTTCAGGTCACTCATCATTTTCTCTGAATAAGCCTTCATCTCTTTATCTACGCTCTGCTTAAATATTTCTTCTTGCTGTATCAGAGCAGAAACATTTCCTTCGGATCTGGATTTAAGTTCCTGGTAAGTAACCGTTGTGAACTGCAGAACATGTTGAAGATGTTTTATTGTCTTAGTTGATTGGCGTTGCAGGAAAGAAAACTCTTCTGCCTTTCTCTGATTCAGATCGTCCTTTTCTGCTCTGAGTGCTTTGATAAGCTCAATAAGGTCATTCTTGGCTTTTTCTAAATGAGCTTCTTTCACACGAGTCATTTCATGCTGATAACCTTCATTTTGCTGTCTAAGAGCAGAAACATCTGCTTCGCACCTCCACTTTAGTTCTTGGTATGAAGCCTTCATCTGCTCCAGCTCTCTCTGCAGACATTTCTCGGTTTCCTTGAAGCTGCCGATCTGCTTGGACATTTTCTCTAGGAGATTTTGGTCCTGTTTAATTTTGTCTTCATAGACCAGCTGCATGTCAACCTGCAGTTTCTCCTCACCAATGTCTGCTTCGGATTTGGGTCGAAGCCAGTGGCGGCTGGTGCTAAAAAAACTGAGGGGGGCGCACACAAACAAACAAATGAAAAACAAACAAAACAAATCTTAAAAAATAGCACTATTTGAACATGAATTTTGCCCTCCTTTCCTTCTGCCCTGCAAATTTCTCAATTACATTCTTGTTAAAGTCAGTCATCTCTGTGACTAGTCTTTTCTCCATTGACAACTTAACAGTCTATTATTCTAGAAAGGATGTGCCGATTTTTTGTCACCTCTTCATTGTGCCTTCTAACAGCAATCCTGTAGCCTTCATCTAGCTGTTGAGCAATGCTAAGTTTCCCCAAAAAACTTAGCTTCATTGCATTGTCTAGGTGGCTGCGGCTGTTTTCGTGTCGTTTGCATTTTTCTGAAAGATGTTTTAAGTCTCTTACCCCAGTTGTTGTCCACATTGCCTCCGTGCCAGAACTTTGAAATAGCAAACACGGAAAGCAGTAAAAGGCATTGATTACATCACATCCAGCTAGCCAACTCCGCTTGTCATAAGAAGAGCTGGAAAAAGTCCGCGTGTAGGATCATCCACGATCACTTGCCTGCTGCTGAATTTGTAAATTGGGACGATCCTGTTTTTTTCTTCAAGTGAACGCTTTGTAAAAGCATTTTTTGTAAAGATAAAACAGAATTTTCTCTCATTTTGAAACTACTCCACTTTGCAAACGTAAACGTGAATCGACCCAACGAAATGCAGCTGCGCTAATGAGTCGAATCGGGGATTGTCCAATCACACAATGTTTTTAAAAAAAATTAGCCAGTACTGACACTCTACCAGTAATGACACAACAGAATGGGTGTGTCCGGGACGCAGAGCGCTGCGCCCTGTGGAAAACTTTAAATAACCAATTAAAAGTCAGCCTCAGATCACCTGGTTGCCAAAAGTTGATGCGCCTACATACACTCTCATTAGACCGGCGCCCTGCACATAGGATAGGAAGTGTGCACGATGTGAGCAATTAAATAGAATTATGTATTTACTATTTTAATAAATTCTAACATGTCTATTGGACACACAGTATGAATAAATACATTTCTAAGTATTTTGCAGTTCAGAAATCATTTATTATCTAAACAATTTAAAGGGGGCGGCGCCCATGCGCCCCCTACTGGCCAGCCGCCACTGGTCGAAGCTCCTCATAGCAAGCCTTGATGTGGTCCAGCTCTTGTTGGAGGGCGTTAGTTTTTTCTTTTTCTGCCTTAATCTGTGACATGAACGCTTCCTCATTGACGATATGAGCTACCTTCAGTTGCTCTAAGTCCTCTGGCAGCTGCTTTTTCGTCATGTCTCTTATTTAGCTGTGCACCTTTGAAGCGATAACAGCGGGGCTGAGAGTCTCTGGGTTGTTAAATGTTTTTACTGCCTGTAGTTCCTTTTTCAACTCTCTGCTCCTGTTGATGAAAATCTTCTTAAGAGTTTTCTGCCTCTGTACCTCAGTTTTTGTGTCCTCCAGTTCTCTTTGGATGTAGGTCAGCTTTTGGTTCTTGTCAAACCATCTCGCTCTCTCCATTTCCAAAAGAGAGCCAAGTCTTTGTATCTCTTTGGAAACCAACGGGAGGAGGTCTGTTCTCTACCCAGCCAGCTATCCCACCGGTGGAGTAACGTTGCCTTTCAAACAACCTTTCAAAAGTATTCACACACTCACACTTTTACCTGAAATGGCAAAGAAAAATGATGCTCTCCTTTAAATCTTTGTTTGTAATATGTATCTCACTTTCATTGAACTCCACTCCAGCAGAGACCAGTACCATGCACTGGTACCTTTTGTTGGATCAGACAGTCCAATCCAAGCTTCACTCTGATCTCCTGGTGAGATACTGAGTCTCTTAAAGTCCTTCATGTTAGTCACTGTGGCCGTGTTTCTCTCTGCAGTACTGCTGAGCTTCAGTCCAGCTCTTTTTCTCTTTAATGGAGTGAAACTGATAGAGCTGACAGAGGATGATGTAACACTGACCTGAAACATGAAACGTGTTCCTGTGTTATCAGTCAATCAATCCGTCAAATGCATTTGCATAGAACAAGTCAGTTCATAGTGCTTTATACCATAAAAACCCAATTAAGTCATAAAAGAACACCATACAGTCAGCAATTGAGAAAACTTTTGAAAACTCAGAAACTAACATCACATTTTATCATTCAATTATGCAAATTCCAACAACACACAAAATGACACATTAAATGCTACAGTATTAGTTTTGAAGTGTTTGCTAAGTTTCTGTGTGACAGAGGTAACAGTGCTACACTCATCAGTGTGTAATGTACCAGAAACCAGAGAGTCTAGTTAGTATTATTAATGTATTTTATATATTTAATTTTAGAGACTTCATCCTTTAGAAGTCAGATCTAGGTAACAAATAGAGTCAAATGAAAAATTATAACGATAAAAAGGTGAAATTAATGACAGTAATGTATTTTATTTTTGCAGCAATAACAAACATTGCATTTATATTTTCAAATAAAAGAAATAATTTTAGATACAGTTTAAAATCTCATTTTAGCACTGAAACTATATTATGATTGCTTATGATTAGCATTAACAATCAGCAACACAAAACTGTCATAAACTCAAGTTACTTCTTCTCTCAGCTTTAATTTTATCAGATAATGTGGATTAGTGGGAAAAAAGGAAAGACTTAAATAAACTTGAACTGTGTCAGAAAAAAGCTTTTTGTTTACAGGATTCAAATCTTGACTGGCTGTTTACAAAGCAATGAAAGAGTTCAGTTTAATTAACTAATTAAAGCTGAATAAAAGCCAGTTTTTAAAAAGAAGCTGAAAAGGTTTTCAGGAGCAACATACTTACAACTGAATTAGTTAATTATTTTATACATTCATCAACAGTTTGTGTAAAGTGGAATTGCAGAAACAGTAGTATTTTTGTTCCAGACTCTAGTTGAAATATCTTAGTTCACTTGAAATAAGAGCAAATTAACTTTCAAATTGGTTTATTTTAAGACAATAACTATTTAATATTCGTTTCTAAAAAATTAAACTTTTTTAGAAATTAAAAAAGTTTAACTTTTTTAACTTTTTTAAAAAGTTTAAAAACACATTCTTCACTGTGTTTTAAGTGAAAAATATTTCACTTAAAATGAAAAATATTTCACTTAAAACACAGGAAAAATATGTGATGAATACATTATATTTTTTTTAATCTTTTTTAATTAACATCAACAAATTATTAGTTTAAAACAAGCTCCTATTTCTTGCTGAAAAGCTAATTTTGTCTTATTTCAAGTGTACTAAGATATTAAAACTACAGCCAGACAATATATCAATAACAATGTATATCACAATAGACATGTGATCAATACCAATAAAAAATAAAAATGCTTTAATGATAGAATATTCATTATAGATTAGTCACTGAACACAGATCCAGAACCGCACAGCATTCTGGGAGATTTAAACAAAGCAAAGGCTTTAGCTGCTTAGCCTTTCACTGCTAGCTAAGCTACATTGGTGGAATCAACTAACTCTCTAACTCTTTGGTAACCTAGCAACTCACTCATCGTTTGGTTACCTAGCAACAGCTAATTGAGTAACTTGTGCAGCAGCAATTTAAAAGTTTGGCCTCATAACTGCTTAAAAATAAAAAAAACAGGAAATGTCACACCACCAGTTTGGCAGCATTTAAGATATATAAAAAAAAACACAAAAAAAACAAAATAATTATTTATATTGACTGATATGAAACAGTTATATAGTGTTTTTCATGCTTCATCCTACCGTAATGGAGTAAAGTTCCTTGGTTTTTTTGTTTTTGTTTTTTTATACCCAATTTCTACACTATATAAACTCAAAACCCAAGAATTTATGTCATAGATTCTAGTACAAATATGTTATTACACCTTTAATAAAACAAATCTAACTTACAAGTAACTTTTAGCAAGATATATTACCTTAAGTCAATACTGATTGAAGTATTGACTTTTTCATCAATATTAAGGAATTACTGACTCATATCTTGCTGTAATGTTACTTATGAGTTAGTTTTGTCTTATTTCAAGTGTAATATGACATTTTCATTAGAAATAGAACAAAATACTAGGTAAGATTCTGTGTTTTTGCAGTGAAGTAAAGCCAGTTCAGCTAGTTTTCGATGTATTTTCACGGCTAATTTGTCTGATGTACTTTACATTTAAAGTACCTGGAGGTTCGTCGGTCAGGGAGGTAGATTTTTTTTCTGTGCTTACCTGACTCCTCAGCCTAACAAGCACAAGTCTCTTTAGAAAAACCCAGCAGGCTTCAATTAAGTCGTAAACTCTCCTTTCTGCAGCTATCCAGCTGCTTTTCTCTCAGGGTGGTCAAATTAACTTTACTCTATGCTCACATTTAATAGCATTGCCGCAGAAAGCAAACCTGCAGAGTGTGAGCATGAAAAACAAACGTGGGATTGAACAACAATAGGTAGAGCCAGGAGGAGGGGGCTGCAAATGTGGAACCACTTAAGGTCCGAGCGCGCTCGCCCTGCAAAGGGTTAAAGATGGCGATGGGATAAGTGGAGCTCGTTTATCCCAAATTTGACAGTGGTAGTTAAATGTTGAGTTTTCCCTCCAAACTGGCAGTCTGGACGAGGCTTTCTGCTCCCCTCTGCCTCCCTGGTGCTGCGCTCGTTTACGACCGCCTGTCTTCTCTAAATCAAATCCGAGAAACGGAGGACGATTCCACAAGATTATCTCCTCAGCTTCACCTCCATCCATCCCACCATTCCTTCAGCTTTCTCACAGCCGTTCGCCTCTCCTCTCCTCCGCCCCCACCAACGCTCCGCTTCGTTTTTCACTGTGGAGCTAAATTTCCCAACCTGCCGTCCCTGGGATCCCCACAGATGCCCGGAGCCTGGCGCTGAAGCGGGCGCTCGCCAGTAGCCCAGATGCATCTGCGACTCTTTGCCTTTGGGATGACCTTGCTTTGTGAGGTGATCAGGATGGGGTCAGGCGTCACGCAGAAGCGAAGCGGTGAGTAAACGTCCAAGACGACCAGAACTGCCTTCCTAATGAATGAGTTATTATTTAATATGTAATATTTGGAAAATTGACACGAAGGAAAACAGAAAACTTTACTTCATAAGGCAGGTTGAAGTATTTTTGTCTAGTTTGTAGTTTAAATTGTCATCTGTCACAATAACAAATGTTTCTGGATGTTAAATTGTCCTGGACGACATTGTGAGAATCGATAATAATGTTTTCAAGTAATGCAAGAAGACATTATCAAAATTCAATAAACTTTAAGCTCTAATGGACATTTAACACTGGAACTGGAAGACATTTTAAATAACAAAAATAAAAAAACAGCAGAAACAACAACTCAAAAACATTATGAAGTGTTTAAAAACAAATTTGTCCTTTAAAAAAGGTTTAGTTGAGGCCAAAGCACCAGAATGCACTTTTATCATCCAGTTTTTAGTAAAAAGAGAGAAAAAAGAAAAAAAATGAATTATGTAAATGGAAAATATTAAGCTTATTGTAATTTACCTTGTGATTAATTGATTAATTACAACAGGCTGAGTTCAAATATCTCAAGCAACTTTTCAGCAACTTTTCTAGTTTACTTGTAAAATGTGAAAAATGTTATAAATGACATAATCTGCCAGTGGTACTAGAACGTTTTTAGGAATATTAAGGGATTATTAACTTAAAACAAGCTCCTATTTCCTGCTGAAAAGAAACTTGTAAGTTAGTTTTGTCTTATTTGAAGCGTAATAAGATATTTGCATTACAAGGTAAACCAAAAAAACTTTGATTTTCTGTTTATTCTGTATTTTCATAAAACCCAAGGTCACTTCATATCTATCTACAGCTAACTTGGGATAAAAATCTGAATTTATGCTATTTTTCCTCAAAAAACATTCAGCCTGAGCTGTCGCTCAACGTGCAGCTGGCTTGTCCAACTCGCTGAAGAGCTTTAGATTCGACTCCAATGATTCTGCTTTTTGAAATCGCTGCAGCCAGACAGGTATGTGTCGACCTCGGCGCTCACCAGCGACCTGCATTTCCTCAAGAATTTGGTAATAATGGAAGAGAATCCTGTCCCAATCACACAATCTGTCTAAAAAACACCTCCGTAAAAACACAATTACTTCCATGATGTCATGCTAACTATTGTAAAATTAGACGATCTTTAAAAGTAAAAGCTGGAGGCACGTGAAGGAGTCTAAAGCCAAGCTGCATCCATCTCTTCACTGCAAATGCACAAAACCTTAACATCTACTGTTGTGCAAATATCTTATTAGATGTAAAATAAAACTAACTTACAAGCAACTTTCTAGCAACATATAGGAGTTTAAGTTGATAATTTCTAACTATTGACAGAAAAGAACTAGTTCCACTGGACTAGTTCACATATAACAAAACATTTTTCCCTCTTATAAGTGAAATAATCTCCCAGTGGAACGAGTTCTTTTTAAAATCAATATTAAGGAATTATTGACTCTAAATAAACTCCTATGTCTTCCTGAAACATTACTTATAAGTTATATGTGTTTTATTTTAAGTGTGCTGACATGTTTGCAATCTAAACCAAAAATACCTGGTAAGATTTTGCAGTGTTCACAAACGACAGATTTACGTTGGTTTACGTTTTCCCTCTCTGTCATCTGCGCCTGACATTTTCTACTTTTTATCTTCTGCTTGAGTTGCCCATCTGGACCTGGTTCCTCTTTCTTTGCCTCTTAAAACAGAAACGGAGCAACAGAAGCAGCAGGAGTTTTGTGTTTCAGTGTGAAAGCTGCAGTGCAGAGGTCAGAGGGAGCCGAGCCCATTATTCTGTCCATCAGGGCTGGCTCTCTGTTGCTATGGTTACTGTAGGTAATTGCGAGCATCTGTGGGCGTTTTTTAAAGGAGAACAGGGAGGAAACACGGAGAAAAATAACTGAAACTGTAGACAAAGTGTTTCCAGTGGGCTGCTTTGACTTCCACTCTGCAAGATGTTAAAAAGCATTTTTTATTTTCTTTCTAGTAGTTTCTGTAAAATGTTACTGTTTCCCAACAACAATTAACTGGCCCTCTCAGTGGACAAACATCACTGCTGTTTCTGCCAGCCAAAATTTATACATAGAATATTTTGTGTGTGTGCATATATATACATATATATATATAAATATAGAGAGGCTGTCAGAAACGGCAACAATGTCTGTCCAGTATTGTTTTTCCTAACATTTTGCTCTTTACAAGAAAAAATGTTTTTCATATATGTATATATATGAAATAATGTCCAGAGTTGGCTAGTAAAAAGTTACATTTTCTTGAGTAACATTTTGGTTAAATTTTACCTTTCCAAATATTTTTGTTCTGATGTACATTCATTTTATCGTGAAGTACTGTTACTTTTACTCGAGTATAATTTTTGGATACTCATTGTGAGTAATTTCACTAGACACAGACAGTTTTTTTTTGTTAAAGTCTCATAAGTTTTATATTTATAAATATTTTTATTTTGCTTTATTTTGAAATGCTGTTATTCATGTTAATTATTTTCTTTTAGAACCTTCAAATATCAGTTTCTATTTAGCTTTATATTTTGGTCTGTCAAATGACATATTTTTTTATATATTACATTATTGATGTTTTGATCAGTTACCCAGTACTTGAGTATACTTTTTTACTCTTACTTGAGTGATTAAATATTAAATATTTTAGGTTTAAAATAGTAAATTTATGCTGCTAATTTGGGAAAAGTCAAATCTTTCTTTGAAAATATATGACTTTTTGACATTTGACTTTATTTTCTTGTAAATATATGAAATTATCCTCAATTTTGTTGTTTTTTGGCAAAAATTGAGTCCCTGGTGGCTTATTTTTATTTTCTGACCCCAAATATTTGATTGTTGTAGAGTTTAAACTTTATAATTATAATTTAAAATAAAGGGTGTCTTTTAATCACTATTATTAAGCTGTTGATTAGATCAAAATATGTATAATAAAACAAATGTACTTTTAAACAAAGTTGATGTAAAAGTTTGATTCATTTGGAAGGAAATCAGAAAGATGGTATCACAGTAAAACTATTATTTTTCAAATATAATACAAATGATCAGAGATGTGTTTCACTTCCAAATGTTAATTTACATGAATAAAAAACTGCATACTTTGAAAAGAAAGAAAATCAATATAATTATTGAATAATATAACGATGGAATACGTTATTTGCAATTAATTTGGTATTTTGAGCTTGAACAGTTTTAATATTTAGGTACGGAATTAAATGCGCAATGCAACGTTCTGCAGGGAAACTTTATAACGTGACACCAAAACACAAAACAGGTATTCCCTCTTACTCATGAATTTGACATTTGGGAACATTAAAGTCCCTTGTGCTGCAACAGCGGAGAAAGAAGGCGAACCGAACCAGAATTTCACCGAATAACTCACCTGAAACAACGTCAAGACAGAAACTAAAGAAAATCAGCTTCCGGTAGCGGCCGGTCAACGGTACATTAGCTGACCGGGCTAGCGTAGCGCCGGGTCAACCCGAACTCCGTGAAGGAGTGTGCATGCTGCATTCAGGTACAACTGGGACATTTGGCTGTCAAAATACCGAAACACGCTTTAGGCATTTTTATTTTAAAATTTCAAAACGTTAACACTGAACGTTGTATTTTTTAAAATTATTTTTAAAATTTCAAAACGTTAAGATTGAATGTTGTATTTTTGTAGAATCTAGCTACTTTATTCTACTTTCATTATAAAAAAAATTCAACCAAATCAAGAATTAGAACATGATAAAACCTGCTTCAAATGCACATTTTTTTGTCTAAGTTTCAAGTACAATTATCTTAGTGAACTTGAATCAGGAGAAAACTAATAAGTAGCTTTTCAGGTGTTTTAAGTCATGGTTAATATTGATGAAAACGTACTAGTTCAACTGGCAGGTTATTTAACTTTCAGCGAGACATTATTCCCATTTTTAAATTATAAAAAAATACGTGGCATTTGAAACAAGTAGTACTTTTTGACTATTTTATGAAACTGTTGACTTTATATCTTGATGAAAAGTTAGCTTTGTCTTATTTCAAGCGTACTCAGATATTTATACTTAATTAAAGCAAAAACACTTAGTAAAATATTAAATTATTAACTCTAACCTGGTTAAATAACTTTAAATTAATGAAAACAGTTTAAGATGTTCTCCTGAGGTAATTAAACTCATTTAGAAAAAGCCTTAAATGGCTCCCACAGAAATTTCTAATTTCTTTCCACTCTGACATTATGCTAGGTCCTGAAAAGCAGCAAACTGCTAAAACTCACATTTATTGATAATTATTGTTAAATCGGGTGCGTTTAACCAGTAGTTGCTTGCTCCTTTTTTCCCTTGTTAGTCCCATCAGCATTTTCCATGTAAGCATGAGTCTTTACTGACATTTCATCCAAATTAGTCCCTAAAACACGATTTTAAATCTGCAGCTGAAGGGCTAAAAAATAGTTTTCAGTAAGGAAGCATTCCTAACTCGACTGGCATTAATTGCCTGCAGTTGCAGAAAGGCTGTTAAAGACACACACAGTGAGTATTATTTTAACACGGCAAGGCAGCTGGCACCTTTTTCTTGTTAACACACGCGTCGTGATGCATTGTGGGAATTCTGCTCTTACGACTGCTGATTGATGTCACAGACAGTCTGACCTGAAAGTAAATTAACACTTTTAGCAGCGTGACAGAGGAGGGTGGACCCATCCAAACTCTCATTAAGTAAACTGTTTGCAATCTGTGAAATATTTGGTCGTGGCGCTCCAGTGAATTCAGTTTCAGGTTAAAATTCCTTCCTGTTTTCCCGAAACACTGACTGAGCTTGTTACACATGGAGCTTGTTAAAATAAAACACACGCACTCAAGAAAAAAAAAGCCCAGGGTAATCCCATGCAAGTTCAGAGGTCACGGTTTTACGCTACCTAAACCTGCAGCTCCTCTGAAAGTCCGTTAAGTCTGCAGATCCGTAGCACATGTGTGTGGAGCGGTGTTTTAGACGGCCAGGTTGAGACCTCAGCGGTTGTTCTGGGGGAAAATCCGCCCTGAACTCTGAACTCCTTCAACAGATCCGTCATCTTTTTGAGCCCAGATTATTTAAACACGATGACTAACGCAGAGTATCCTAAAGTAATTACAGATCTGCATGAAACTTTTGAGCCGTTTGGAGAATTTGCTATTTCTCAGTCATTTGGCATCCTTCTTAGTCAAAACTGAAAATAAATAAATAAATACATTTTTATCTTCAGTTATATTGTTGCAAGTGCTCTATTAGAAATATATCGCTTCTGTTTGATTTTCTCAACCAATAAAACCCAGAAGATAAATTTTACGGCACACAAAGATGCAGTTCCTCAACGATTTTTTTTGCTGTATCCTGTGTTCAGTTTCTTTGTCTTAAAATAGTTAGTTATCTTCTAAATTGATTTGTACATAGACCCAAACATTGCAAAAACATAAAGTCTAAAACAATAGTGCACTTTAATTAAGACAAAACTAAGTTACAAGTAACTTTTCAGCAAGATGAAGAGCTTTACTTAGGTCAATAGTTCCTTCATATTGATTTTTAAAAATACCATATTATAAGTGAAATAATCTGGCAGTGGAACTAGTATTTTTTCATAAATATTAAGGAATTATTGACATAAAATGACCTCCTTTTTTTTGCTAAAAAGTTACTTGCAAGTCAGTTTTGTATTAATTCAAATGTACTGAGATATTTGCCCTAGAAGTTAGACCAAAAATACTCTGTAAGATTTTGTGTTTTTGCAGTGAAATAGTTCACAAAGGAAACAATTTACAAAACTGTCAAAGTCCAAAGAAAGACTTTCAGAAACCGCTGCTGATAGAGGGAGGAAGGAAAATATAAAGAAATGAGAACTGGGTCGGGACATTTGACTGATGTGTTCTGCTTTGACTTTTTGTTGTTGGTTTTTGTTTTGTTGGAAAATTTGTCTTAATTTTACACCCTGATTCTAGTGAAGAAGATTAACTCTCCAGTCCTGAAGATCTTCTCTCCTGCTGCTTTAAGACACTTTTCTTCTTAACCTTTCTGAACCGGGTTTTTCTACCGCGCCTCTGCAGAGCTGAATCACAGGATAGAAACTCTTGAGGATTTGGACGCCACTGATGTGGATGCTTCCTGGTTCAAAACATCTCAATCAATGCATAATTTTGTTTTATTTATTATTTTACAAGTGATATATCATTCTTCCTAGAACAGCTTAGGACAAGTTTATGGGTGATACTAAACATGTTCCTTTCATTTTTTTGCACAAACACATTTTTAGGTAATGAGATTTTAGTCTGGTTCTGCCTATATTTTTAGGGCCTCTTGTCTCTTTCAATCCAAATAAGCAGCTGCTGGCCTCGGCGCCCCAACTCAATGTTTACACTCACACCTGAAGATGGCTGCAAACAGATGTGCAATTATACCACCGTACATCTTTGAAAAGCATTAGTGAAGCCTCCTGCACAACCAACAGGTATGCAGCAAGTGGTTTCTGGATAGTAAGTCAACAACAAAACACTTGTCTTTTCCAGCAGCTGTTATACACTAAAACTAATCATCCTCCAGTTACACTGGGGTTGCTAGGTAACGGCGCTGTACATGTTGAATGTGACTCAACAACCCAGAGATTACTGAACCGGCCAAACCAAAAATTATTGCCTATAACCAGCTGGGTGTTTTTTTTAAGTGCTTAGTCTGTTTTTAGAAGCAGTAGAGACCCAAATGGAACAGAATCTCTGTGAGTTGTGAAGCACACACAGTATGTTTACAAAAAATAAAACAACATCACTGGTATTTCCAGTGTGATTTCTGTCCCAGAATCTCAATTTATTCCATGAAAAACAATGTTTAAGCCAACATTTGTTCTTAAATTTATAGACATGAAGCATTTTCAGTGTTTTCAGTGGACATTCATTGAGAAATAAAAAAAAAAACAGAGAAGAAGTACAAAAAGAGCAAAACAGAAAAGACATAGTAACAGTTGAGGCAAAGTGAGTGGGAAATAAATTTATTTTACACCTGGTTAGGAGTGAAACAACCAGGCTCTGCAAAGCTTAATTTTGTCAAATGATGTAATAAACATGTAGAGACTGTATGCTCAAAAAAGGAGAGATTTTCAATAATGTCAACTAAAATAACTGATGTTACAATCTGACAGACGTAAACAGAGAAATGAAGCTCCAATGCAACAGCGATGAGTTTCGCTAATCTGATCCAGAAAATGTGTTTCCATCTCCCTTTTAGTCTTTTAATGCTATTTCTAAAAAGCCAAAAACCACCACAAGCGAGTGTGAAATTATCTTTGCACTTACTGGTTTGTGAAACAGCTGAGTCAGACTGGGTGGAAAGTGTCAGTGGAAAACTTTCACACGACTCGTCAGCGAGCATCTGGAGGTTTACCATGAGGAGGGAACAGGAAGCCGCCTCCACGTGAGCTCACTTCCTGTTCGAAAACACATGCAGAGTGAAATCATGGTTATTGAAAAACTTATCAAAAAATTTACTGATCGATTCATAGTTAACTGGATTACGGAGACGCAAAAAGGCAAAAGAAAAACACAGTCAGAGGAGTAATTAAGCTAAAACTCTACAAAAATACACACATTTTGCCTTTAAGATGAAAAACCTTTGTTGGAAAATATTAGCTTCACCTAAAGCAAAATCTCATCTTTTTGAAATATTGCTTTATTTATTTATGGATCTACTCCAAATTCAACATAAACTGATTCAAAACTTAACACAATCGTGTCTATATGAGGCCGACACGTTTTGTGTTCATTTGACACGTTTACTGTACTAATAATTCAACATAGTAAATGTGTTAAAATGATTTAGCACCATCGTTGTGTTCATTTACAAGGTTATTGTGTTAAATAATTTTAACACAGCAGTTGTGTTTAACTATTAGTGTTAAAACTATGTGCTCATATCATTGAAAAAAACGGAAAAATAAAACCTTTACTTAGTAACTAAACAAAAAATTAAATCTCCTAATTTAGAAACTCTGCTTATGCTTTATTAACATTTTGTTGTAAAAAACATTATGTACCACTTTCTACTGCGAAGAGGTTCAACCAGAAACCACAGATGGAAACTAACTTGAGCTTAATCTGGTGCAAAGCAACTTCTATTAATGTTGCTTTGCACATTGTTTCTTTAATGTAAACTAATAAACAAACAAATAAAACAACAACAAAAATGGCGGTTCCTTCAGTTGACAGTTCTTCCTGTGGAAAGTTCAAGATTTGGTTTGGTTTGACGCGTATTTTGTGCGTTTAGTTGTTGGAGTAAAACAACACAAAGTGTAGAAAACGACAGGATGTGTTTACTGGACGATAACAGAAAATGTGTTGAAAAACTACACTTTTTTTTTCTAATCTAACTCTAATATTGCACGTTCCTGTACCTTCATTTAGGTTTCTGTTGCTTTTAAGAGCAGATCAAGCGCTTAAAAATCGCCCAGCTGGCTTTTGGAAATTAATAGTTTTTAGTTTATGGAAAATGAGACATTTCAAAAAACCTCCAGAATATAACGTCACAAATCAGTAGGCATTGACCCTTCACCTAGTAAGCCCAGTGAGGAGCAGTCTGGTTACCTAGCAACCCGAGCATAATTCCGCCCGTTACCTAGCAACCCAATCTGAGTTCCAGGTAATTGAACACACAAAAATGTCAATATCTAAGGATTATTTTGTGAAAGAAAATGTAATGAACATGTTTTATATGGCTAGTAAACATTTTCTAACATGTTCAAGGAAGCATAATGTTCACCTTTAAGAGTACATGGAGTGAATTCGAGGTGGGGAGGAGTTTCACTTCCAGCATAGTACATGTGGAAGCTTTTCAATGTCTAGAGTTTAGTATTTCAAACAGCTCTGTCGAGGATTTCCATGGAGCCCAGATAGTATCTCGGCATCTTGAGGATTTATGGACTCTTCCTTCCCCCATTGCTTTCCTTTCTTGCCCTCGTCTTATTTTCATTCTAATATCTCCTGTGAATAATCCGGATCTGTCTTAATGGGCTTCCTGCAGCTCACAGAGAGACGTCAGAAGACTGTCAGAGTTGTCTGGAGTGTTCGAGGGACAACGGCTGTGTTCGCTGCCCAGAGCGACTCTTCCTGTTTCTCCAGAGGAAAGGGATGTCTCATCATGGGACGTGTCTCCATTCCTGTCCAACTGGACACTTTGGACAGAGAGGGAGGGACGTGAACCGCTGCATGAGTACGTATAAATGTGTTATGAAGAAACAGC
Organism: Gambusia affinis; assembly: GCF_019740435.1. Taxonomy (NCBI): domain Eukaryota; kingdom Metazoa; phylum Chordata; class Actinopteri; order Cyprinodontiformes; family Poeciliidae; genus Gambusia; species Gambusia affinis. The sequence goes on along the minus strand of NC_057874.1, from coordinate 28,540,799 downwards.
AAAGATAAGACTTTAAAAAATAATGGAAAGATTAGTTTATTGGGAGGGGTTTTACCTTCAATCAGCCTGACTTCCTTGTAATCTGTTGAAGCAGTCTTGATCAATAGTTCAATTAATCTTTTAAAGTTGTTCTTTGGTATTCAGCTGCTTCAGCTTAAGTTATCCCTGAGCATACCACTATTTTTAATTTATGAAAGTAGACCCTAACTGCTCCACTGTAGAGTTAGGGTCTAACTTTATTTTTTAATAAACACCTGCTTCAATTATTCCTTCTCTCTAAGTCAACATGAAAACATTTCAGCTGAATAGTTTCAGTGCAACAGTTGCGATTCCTTTTGTAAACTTTGGTACAAGTCTGACTTTATTTCTGTCCAGAACTTGTTTCATGTCAGCGTGTCCGGAGTTGCTGGACTTTTTCATCTTCCATCTAACTCACTTATTTGTTTTTAGTTTAATAAAGTTTTGCATTTGTTTTCAACTTTTAGTTATAATTTCTACAAGTAGTTAGCCATTTATATTCATCCTGTTATTTTGAAGATTTTTTTACACATCAGTTCCGTTTCCTCTCCTTAAGTTCTCCCTCTTTTTACCAATAATTTTATTCAAAACAAAAAACTTACAAGGACAGAAAAGTGGAAAGTAGAGAAGATCTAAACATGAATACAATATTGTAGTCTTAAAAGGGAGGATGTAGTTTGATTAGAAGTTAGCATTTTAGCAGTAACTGCTGCTAAATACCATGTTGGTGTAACGCTTTAGCATTAGTATCACTTTCTGTTTACTGGGCTCACTATAAAAAGTTGTTATATTTGGAAGGAAAACACCTTTAAATAAAATGTGCTGATTTGCATTTATTTCTTTAGGTAACCACAAAATGCACCAAATACTCCTCTTAAAAAGCAACAAATCCTGCTTCCCTGTTACCTAGCAACCCCAGAAGAGTTACACCTATTACCTAGCAACCCAGCCTGAGTTCCAGCATTTTTGGTCAGCTTCCCCCCCCCCCCGTATGGTCTGTACAATGGCTGCTAGAAAAACAAGTGTGTTGTTGTTGTTGTTGACTTACCATCCAGAAACCATTTCTGCATTATTTTACCGCTCTTGCAGTCTGGGCTTCTTGAATATTTTAATTGTTCTACTAACTTTAAGTAATATAAATCTTGAAATTTTTAGAATTTCAATTTAAATATGTGATTTAGAAAGATAAACTTCCAGTAGTAAGTTGTGTTAACATTAAGATCGTTATATCTGTAAAAGTAAACAAGGGTTTTTAAGTTGGTACTTAAAAAATTTAAAGAAGAAAAAAGCAGGAACAGAAAATATTTCCCAGGGTGCTTAGCGGCAGGTTATTGTATCTTGTTTTATTAAAGCAGATATTAATTTTAAAGCAATTGTTGCCTTCTCTGATATTTAAAACAAATATTTGATTGTGATGTTTATTAAAATATATGATCAGATATTTAGTTCTTGTAAGTTGAATCAAAAATCTAAATTCTTCTAACTTAAAATAGTACTTTCAAACAACCACTACCTGTGCCTCTGGAGCTGCAGGTTGCAGGTAAAACTCAGACTTTCAGTTTGTGATGTTTACCCGGCTCTCTGCTTTCTCCCAGAATGCCGCTCGTTGGACTGCGAGCTTTGTTTCAGTCGGGACTTCTGCACCAAGTGTAAGCCTGGCTTCAAGCTGCACAAAGGCAAGTGTTTGATCCACTGCCCAGAGGGAACTTTCACTCACCAGACAGACTGCCTCGGTAAGTAAACAAAAAAAAACTGCAATATTTGGAGATATTTACAGATAAATGATGTATTTTCTTTGTTAAGCAACAGGAATTCCAAGCCAGGTTAATTTCCTCTAAAAACATATCAAGATTCAGATCTTGTTGCCTTAGGAAGAACAATAACCAAATGCGTTCTTCTTTTTGATTTAGTTTGCTAAGATATGTACAAATAATCAAGATGTCTGACAATGATATGAATATCACTATGATCAGATAAGATTAATAGTGATGATTAATAACATCACTGTGCTATTGATTTATAATAAATGAATAGCATGATTAATCACACTAGTGCTGCGATTAATTATGATTAATCACTAACCCTAATCAATAGTAAAACTAGAACTAGCACTAGTGATTACTCACTAGCTCTAAATTCACTAGCTCTAGTGAATAGTCCCTAATGCTGTGATTAATCGCAATTAATCGCAGCATTAGACTGCAATTAATCACTGGCGTATTCTCTTAACTAGTGATTAATCAATATTAATCACAGCAATAGAGAGTGATTAATCATGATTAATCATTAGCGCTGATTAATCACAGCACTAGAGTGTGATATTACTGTGATTAATCGTAGTCTGAGTTCACATGTGAGTGTAAACTCACACAAATAATGGTTCTGATATTGTTTGAGCTTCTGAGATGCTAATCAGCCGCTCCCAGTTGTAAAAATTATACCTTGTTAACGTGGTTACAATTGTCATAAAGTAAAAACCTACAAGCAAAATCCTTGTAAAAACCAGACTATGCAACGCTTTCTAAAAAAATTTACAAAATACTAAAAAAAATGAATAAATGAATAAATCAGAAATAACCAGTCTTATTGTTGCATAAGGATTGCAGAAAACGACAGACCTGTATCTGCGTTGCTAACATAAAAACACATGAGGTCTGCATCCTTTCCCAGGTTACTGCAGGCTCTGACTTAATCCCAGCCACCTATAAAAAAAGATACTCCTCTCCAACAGAGACATCAGTGAAACTAAAGCTGGTAGCATAATTAACAGCAGACTCCTTTCTCTGAGAGTTCAGCCATTTTTATTCCACCTTAAACAGCCTGTGTGACTTCACCTGCAGGTTATGTTGATGTTACCGGGTTCTGATGACTCATAATCCCATTAAGTGACAGCCTAATGGGATCTGTTTAACGTGCTTTTAATTTTGTTTTTGGCCTCCTAACGTCACCTGGAAACACTCGTTTGTATTTTTATCTGAGTTAAATCCATTTGGACGGGGCCAAGCTCTCAACATAACACGCGATACACATTAAAGACCTTCAGAGTGGTTTTGGGCTTCATCCCTCCCTTCTCAGTGAGATATATGATTGAACTCGGTCATCATTTGATGCTTGTCCTTTCTCCGCCGCCGTCCACCTGCAACATCTGCAGCTACGGTTCTTTGCTGGCAGTCGAGCAACATCTGGTATTAATGGTGCTGCTGGGGTTTTATGTCCAACTGTTGGTACACACCTTAACAAAGCCTCTGCATCACGGCCGTGATGACGATCATAAAGATACGCCGGCGCCGTTTGGCTGAAGCTGCAGAGTTTTTCATGCAGAGCCTTGTAGGCTGGATGACATCTCTCTTCCTGAGTAACCGGCTAATGTTCAGCTGGCATTCATCTACCTTAAATAATTGCACCGTTGCTGCCAGAAATCCAGGGAAATCTTTATGTATTAGTCCAATTCACCACTGCTGAGTTATAGTTGCAGTTTATTTTATCTTTGCTGTCACATTCGCTCTCTGTAATATGCAATCTTCAACATTTATGTATCCAAGCTTGTGTTTATGTTTTTATCCATATTTAATTATGTTTTTTTCAACTGCTTCATCTAAATATATTATGGGTTTGTAAGTAATGGATTTAATTACATGATTCTGACTTTAAAAAACACATTTAAAGGAAAGTTTGGATAAAAATTAGCGCTGTCAATTAAAAATGTAATTATGATTAATCACAGTCTAGCGCAGTGATTAATCACAATTAATCACACAATAGTGATTAATTGCGATTAATCACTTGGTCCATATAACGGAGCTGTGAACTAGGCAATCCTCCGCAGGAAAGAGGCTTTCAGGTCAAAATAGTAGTTTGATTAATATGCAGTGTGTAATATCAATGTGTTAAAATTTTCAGATTAATCGCGTTGTGATAGACCCGACTCAAACGAGGACAAAAAGAGTTCAAATTAGAAAAAAAATCAATTAATCCAAAATAGCAAACAAAACATAAAGATTCAATGCAAAAATAAGTCAAAGAATAAATAACAATCTTGGGCCCAATTTAACTGAGGTCAACTGAACTCTAACTGAACACAAACAAAACTGACCTTCCTAACAAAGAACAAAAGGCTGCTTAAATAGGGGTGGAGTAACTTAAATCTATCACTTGAGGGACATAACAAAAGAATAAATATACAAAATTAACTAAAGCATTCTATGAAACAAATAAAGCAAAACTAACTTTTACTTAACAGAAATAATGATAAGTGAATATTTAAGTGACAAAATGAACTAATTAAAAACAACTTGAAACAAGTCTCCTCCTTCAGTCTTTCAAGACAAATGGTTTCCTCCTCCAGCTGTTTTGAATCAGCAGCACCTCAAACAAAACACAAGTGTAAGTAAACCATTCAGACAGACATTAACTAAAGTGTGCACCCATTAGGAAATGTATATCTAAATGAAATAACTAACTTAAACACGTAAACTGAAATATAATATAAAGAAAAATACTAACACGATGTGGTGGTGGGAGGAGCATCCACCACATGCGTGAATTAATGCGTTAACACTGACAGCCCTAAAAAAACAACTTCCAATATTTTTCTAAATCAGTCTTGAGATTTCTGAGCTTTTCCTTGCAAATTTTTCCCTTTTGGAGCTTTGGGAGTTTTTTCTTAAAAATGTTTTAGATCAATATCAAGATTTCTAATTTTTTTGGTGGAAATTTACTCGTCCTTTCTTTTCCTACCTACAGTGGCCCTAATACCCCATCGTAGATTTTCACTTTAGAATTTAAAAATGATTTAGGGGAAGCGAAGATTAGCTGAACTTTGCTAAAGCGCTAAGCTAAAAATTAGCTCCACTATTAGCGTACATTTGCCCACTACTGAAGTCCTGAGATATAAAACTAAAGAACTGAAAAACATGTGCTTTGTTTTAATTGTAATTTCAGTAGATAAATAGTTTTTTTATTTGTCTGAAATTCATCAGGGTTCTCTTCTCTTCCCAGACATTTTTTTAATCCATTGTTACCAATTTTTCTTTCACGTCTTTTCTTTTTTGCGTTATTTGTTTTGTCTAGAGGTCTGTCCCCTGTCTCCACTGGGAGAGTGGAGCGAGTGGAGCGTCTGCGTCCGTGACGGCGCCACCTGTGGTTTCAGATGGGGAAAGCAGACCCGGGTCCGGGAGAGCAGCCAGAGCGGGAAAGCGACTGAAAAAACGCCGGTCTGTCCGCCCCAAAGCGAAACACAAAGGTGCAGAATGAAGAAAAAATGTCCCACAGGTGAGAGAGAAAGATCCCACAGTGTTGGCAGGCTGCGCTAAAATGAGCAAAACATGCAACTTGTTTGTCTTTGTTTAGTGAACTGCCGACATCTGTGTTTTGACACAGTCATGCAATTAATAATGCCAAGTTGGGGGGAATTGGACCTTTTAAAAACATTCCAGTCTCCTCCAGCTCAGCGCTATGAGGTTATAGATATCCTCTCCCGGCATCACACGAAACACGGCAGATCTCATCTAACCTTTTAAAGGTCATATTTGGTCGTCTGGTATTACAAAACCAAAGTTATAAAGTTTAGTAACTTTAGCATCGAGTGACTGATATGTAGTCCAGCCACGCAAATGCAGCTCCCTCCCTATAAAACGTTTGTGTCCAGCTGGTCTTTATTACTGCTGCACTGTGAACATCACAGGCGAATAGAAAGATAATAAAAAGTACTGGAGAATCCAATAACCTTTGTATTTTTAAAGCCAACTCATAAAAACCTCTTCAAGCTAACGTTTCTTCAAAATAAACACCAGAAAACTGCAGTTTGGGCTTCTGTTAGGGATGATCATGGCGAGTTAATGCCTGGAAATAAATATTTAATTTCTGATTTTTAATAATTTGTTTTGAACTTTTACGGTTATTTAGACACTGTTTTAAGAACTTTGTGACCCTTGCCATTCAGAAAGTCATTACTGGTCTCATCTCAACATTCCTCCAGGGGCGGATCTACACAGGAGCAAAGGGGGGCCTACTGCCCCTCTGCAGTTGAACCTTGCCCTCCCCCCACTGTATTTTATATTCTCCACACTAAATATTAATTGTTTAGTTTGTAATTAAAAGTATGTAACTGTGCATATAATCTTAGGCTGCTTTCACACCAGCCCTGTTTGGTTCACTTTAATCAAACTCCAGTCCGTTTCCTTAGAAAGTCCGGTCCATTCAAAGAGGTGTGAATGCGTAATCAGGTGAAAAAAGAAAACTCTGGTCCATCTAAAAACCGTGGTCTCAGTTTGGTTGAAGTGAACTGTGTGGTGGCTTGAATGCCAAGCGGACCAGACTGCTACAAAAGCAGGAAGTAGACTTTAGTGCAAGGCATTCTGGGTAAATACAACCAAAACAAACACACTAGGCCAGAGCTAGTGGGAGAAATGGCTCCTGGTCTTTAGCTAAAGATAAAAGAGAAATCTTAACCACTTTGTTTTGGTTTTCATTTCGTAAAGAAGAAAGTTAGGATTTATGTTGCTTCCCTCCCCAGCGACTCCTTCAGACTAGCCAGCAGCACTTAGCAAACAATAAAGCTTATGATAAGACACATTTTTATAATTGATTTTTTAGGTAACTCTATGGCACAGCTTTCATGGAGCCACAAACATAAATATTGTTCTTGAAAAATATTCCCACTTCCAATCAATTTCCTCAGAACGCAACTTAAATTGCGATAATGGCCGCCCAGAATCGTTCCGAGGGCCGCAAATGGCCCTCAAGCCGCATTTTGAACTTCCCTGGAGTAAAACAAACGTATTCAGGGTTTAAAAAGTTGAAGTCCAGCGTCCTGGACTTTTGCATTCAGCTTTTAAACAGCTAATGCTCTCCTGCAGAGGAACCGCAGGCTGCACATCCATCTGTGTACATTCAGGCTAGCAGCATCGCGCTCCTTTTCAACCACTGCATTCTTCCCCGGAGCGTCATCTGGAACAAACATCTGTCCAGACTGTTCCCATTTGTGGTTCCATGATGGCAGAACAGCCTACAAAATGCTAGCAGGGAAAGGGATTCCCTCGTTCCCACCCCTCACCCCCCAAAAATGCATGAAACACCAAAAACGTGCTCAGTTTGCACCTCGCTACCTGTTCTGCTACATTAAGGAGCAAACCAGCCGAGGTTTCTTTCAGGTCTGACGCCTGCATGCTGTTTCTCGCTCTGCTTTCATCTTGTTCTCTGTGGTGGAAGCTCCCACTGCAAATATTTTGAAAGGCTCTTGTTGTGTAAATGCTGTCAAACCCAGTTTAGGTAGTAAAAAAAAGGAGGATAAAAAACCAGAATGTGCGCCCGGTGTCTTCAGCAGCTACAGAAGTATTGAAGTGACAGCGCTTGGCTCTGGATTCAACTATGGATTTAATTAATAATGAACCCCAGACGGATTAAAATTAAACGTGGCAGCTGATTTTGGCTTTCCCATCAAACCAAAACAAGAAACTGTGAGATACAAAGCAGAAGATGAGACTGCAGGATGTTTCTGGTTTTTTACAGTAATTCCTTTAAAAGTTCAGATATGCATTAAGTGTTTGAACTTTATCCACAATACAAGGTGTGTCATTTGGAGTATTTATCATTATCACCAACATACTGTTTGTCTCTGAAGGTATCATCTGGGATTGGACACATCTGGGATAAAAGAAGTATCTCCCAGATTACACTGCTTTAGTTTAATTTTCCGTCTCCAGAGGTGGTAGAGCACACAAAAATTTACTCAAGTAAAAAAGTCTAAGTTACCAAGTAACTGATTACATTATCAGTCATGTTTTATTTAAAAATTACATCAACAGACGGACCAAATTGTAAGGTTAAGTGGAAATTTTTAAGTTTTAAGACAAAAATGATTATAATTCATATTATTAACAAAATCAGGCTTAAGAAAAATTTTCAAAATCAGTTTCTTTCAAAATAAAACGTATAAAACTAACAAAAACTGCAGGTGTTTTGGTTAAAACATGTTTGTTTTTAATTCAGTGGGTAGAGAATCCAGAAATTTTACTCTAATCAGAGTAAAGATACTTTATAATACAATTACTCAAGGAAAACAAAGTACAACGTAGTAAAAAAATACACTTTCAAACGGTCAATCAAGTAAATATAATTGAGTAAATGAACCTAGTTGCTGCCCAGTTCCACCCGTCTGTGTTATCGTCCTCAGATGAAATCCTGTGTTGTTGCGCAGTTGAATTTTTTTTTAAATAAACCAACAGAACACGATTGAAAACTAGAAAATGTTCAATCGGCATTTGAAATTTAAAATTTTCCACATTTATTTTATAGAGAATTTTTTATATTCATTTAAAAATGTATTTTTTTTTTTTAGAAAATTTCTGAGATTACTCAAACATTTTTGACAGAAATGTATTACTTACTGCTACTTTATTTGCTTTATTAAAAGAAGGACATCTAGTTTCTTTTGGGCTTAATTGATTAAATATATTTTCAGTAAAACGAACAGGATTTGGGTCACTTCCTATCAAATTCTTGCTATATTAACCAAGATTAAGAAACAATAAGAGCTGATTTGGGTGCAGCAAACTTAGCTTTTCAGTAGTAATTGTTTAAACTTGGTTATAAAAATATGAATACTTTGGGTTGCACTTTAACTTTTTCTGTATAAGAAAATTGTGTTGGTAACAATTTTTTCCCTGATTACAAATTGAAAGTCTCCATTTGCATCTATGAGGCAAACTTTGAATTGCAATTAGGGACCGCACAAAATTAGTCCAAGACCATAAAAGGCCCTCGGGCCACACTTTGGACACCCCTGCTTTACAGTCTCTCATCTCATAAAGTACTGGGAAAATTGATTTATTGATTGATGTATAGTGAACCAAATGAACCAAAACTCCCTTTGTCTTTTTTCGTATTCGTTGGCCAGAGGAGAAAATCAAAATCGAGTTTCAAATATCTAGATTGCAAAATCTCTTTGTAGTTACAGACACATGTTTAGTGTTAGTGTGACAGTTTATTAAGTTGTATTTATGGGGATGATAATCTCCCATAGTGAAACGGATTAACTCAGGCTGTGTTTCACGAAGACAGAGCAACCGTGTGGCTCCCATTTAGGACAAAACATTTCCCCTGCTGCAGAACCCAAAGACACTCATGGAGGTTTGTTATAGGAAACACTTGTTTCTCCAACAACTGTAACTGAGCTCTCCAGCAAGTCAATCTTTCATTGTTATTGTGTTTGTGCTGCGATGTGTTCTCTCCCATGTGAAGGAGAAGCGAACCAACATGAGTTATAATACCAAACTGATGTCTCTGGTGGCTTGTTGCCGGGTCGTTACTTTTGTTCTCTGGCTGATCAGAAACAGAGCCGGGATTAATTTGTACAAGTGATTCTTCTTGGATGGGGAAAGCAGGACAACAGCAGCTTTACCTCAACGGATTTATGAACTCACAAATCATGGTGCTTTCATAGTCCAGGTTCTAAGCCACTAAACGGACCCGAATCGGTTCGTTCATTCCTACGGGATATTAGTGTTTTACACCAGAGATGGCTGTAGGGCACATGTGTCTAATTCAAGGCCCTCAGCGTTATTCTCACACCTTCTGATAATCCAGTAGATTCGGTTCGATTGGGAATCAAAATTACATTTGTTACACTTTGAGCAACCTGCTCCCCTCTCGCCTGGGGGAGCGCTGCACCAAGAACCACTGAAGGAAAAGACCCAAGAACCACTGAAGGAAGAGACCCAAGAACCACTGAAGGAAAGACCCAAGAACCACTGAAGGAAAAGACCCAAGAACCACTGAAGGAAAAGACCCAAGAACCACTGAAGACACTGAGAGCAACTTCCTTCTTCACAAAAACCAAACAATAATGGAGCCACGCCAGATTTTAGTGGTTGCAGGATTTCTCTTTTGTTTTTGCTTAATAAAAACATAAATCCTCTCTCCTACTCGCTCCAGACGTGCCAGGTTGTTAGGGTTGTTTTTACCCAGAATGCCCTGCGCTGCAGTCCACTTCCTGTTTTTGGAGCGTTACTAGTCCGCTTGGAACCACACCAGAGGAGGTAAAATAATTTTCTCCTTCTGAATTAACCTCATCAAACAAGGCTGAAGAGTTAAATATCCAGTTTTTCAGACTGGTTTAACTTGGTTATTCTGTACGAACATGGGTCCAATTAGTACTTGTTATGTATTTGTCTATTTTTCTTTTATCTTGAATGTATTTTTGACATGGAGCTCTGTTAAAAATAGAGTTTCAGTTACATATGGGACAGAGTAAAATTTATCTATCATAAATAGACATTTAACTAGCTAACTCACTCCAGTTGCTACATTATTTATTATTCATGCTTATTACGTAGATAAAATGACCATAAATCTAGATTTCAAGAGCCACATAAAGTGTATTTCTATATCAATACCTTTAAAAGATGACATTACAATGAACACGTTTATTAACAACTGGTTTAACAATTTAAGACGTTAGTTTTATTATCATTAAAGCAGCTGCAGCTCCTCAGAAATGACATTTTATTGTCTGTTTCATGAAGTTTGCAATTTATTTCCATATATAAATGTTAGTTTTCAAACGATGAATCCCACTGCCTGTGCTATGACTGATTTTCCTCCAGATTAAATAACAATCACTTTGATGTATGGTGTGCAATCTATCTATGAGGGAACGGATCAGATCAATACCATGTGCAGAACAACATTTTCATTCTACTCGCTCCAGCATCCAAACTTTCTTCTTTTCAACCCCATTTCTTTTTGGTGTCTGTAACCACAAACACTGGAGTCCCTCATTTACGGTTGAGACTGTCAAACCAAGAGGCCTCCCTCTGTGATTTCACAACGTTCCTCCCATCTGGGATCCTCCAACAGATTCCTGAGTTAAAATATCAGATCGTCTCTTTAACCTGCAGTCCTGATTGAGAAAATAGTAAATAATTTAACAAAAACTGAACCAGAAATGTCCCATCCCAGAAGACTCAACTTTACTATTTAACTGTAGTTTTATTTTATTTTAAAGTAAATGGCAGAGAGACTAAAACAATGTCGTATTTACGTGGGGTTTGGAAATGTGCGTGTGAATCAACACTGCTATTATAATCCTAAACTCTCCATATGTTTGTAACAAAGGGTCAGAGTTGAATGAATGGGAAAATCAATGCCAGGACATTCAGAGTGTCGATCTGGTTTTCATTCTGCTGTGGAGCATCAGAACAGTTCTTTATCTTACTAAGAACATTCAACAGCGATTTGGGACCCGTCCAACAGAACTTCAGATGTTTTACTAAAATGGAGAAACCTCTCTCTCTCTCACGGTGGTCTGTCGATATTACTTTGGGTTTTTGGGCCCCCTGGTCAGCAGCCTTTGGTTTCTGTGTTACACCTTATTCTGACACCACCATATACTGGGACTGTAGGAGGCGCTGTTGCAGTTTAACCCTTTGCCATACCTGGGCCTGACGCCGAGGAAAAATAAAGAAAAGCAAAAACAAGTAATATCTTACCACTAATATTGGGATTATTATTGAAATATAAATGGATCATCAGATATTGTGACCACGCTGTAACTTAGTGTAAAATACTAAATATTTGAACCAAACTGTTTCTGTTAAGTAACGCAACAAGTTACTACACAACTCTGTCACTAAACTAGGCTAACGGGCTTGTTTTGTTTGTGTTTACCCAGAATGCCCTGCTTTTGGTCCGTTTGGTGTTGAAATATCAATTTGAACCGCACCAGAATTCACTTCAGCCAAACTGAGACAGAGGTTTGTAGGTGGACCAAAGTTTGCTCTTTTTGATTTGGTTGCAGTTTCATACCTCAAACTTTAGGCTCTGGGCGAACAAACTGGAGTTGGATTAACGCGGATTAAGCAGGGCTGCTGTGAAATCAGCATGTTTAAACACAGTGGCGTGGGAGTTGGAGATAAATAACCGTGTGAAACAGTTGGGAATAAAGTTCCCAGTGAAGCCCAACGGTTGTCAACAACGTGAACAGAGGTCGTCAGTCCGTCAGTGGCTTGGTGGCAATGGGTCAGTCTGGGTCGTATTTCCAAATCCAGTCATCTGTAACTGAGACCAAATGTATAGCTTGTGCTGTAATCCAGGCGCCTCAAACAACCTGAAATATCCTCGACTTAATTCAAACGTAGAAAGCCGAACTGGGCAGAGTAAATCCAAACTCTGCTCTGGATAAAATCTCCTGTTTCTGCTGGCCCTTTTTTGAGTTTTGCTCGATATTACAGATGCCACTTTTGTTATTCGTTTTGCTTTTGTTTGTTACTCTGACATTTCATACAAGATTACGGCGCCGACAGCCAACTTACAGTACATCCAGACAAATCCCCGTAGGCTGAAACAGAATTACTGAAGATTAGAGGCTCTCTGGTACTTTAAAGGGCAGACCTCGGCGTCCCTCTCATTCAGAAGCTCATGGATCAGGATTTAAAGCCAACATAAACACGCATCATGTTCACAGACAGACCCTCAGGCACTGTAAAACCCCGGACAACAAGTACTGATTACACAACAAGTTGGTTTTTCTGCCCTCACTTTCACTCCATGAACATCCCTAATGTAATTTAGAGGCATGTCTAAGCAGAGAAAGCAGGTTTTTCTTTTTTCTTTTTGGACACAATGTGGACAGAGATGAGAAAAATCTGTTTCAGCAAATTCCAAACATTTTCGCTCGGATGGTGGTTTTCTGCTTGCATGACCAATTCAGTTGGAATCTTTTCATTTGAATTTCCTTTTATAACATTTTCATCAACTCATCAAGCAGTTGGACACTTGTTATAGACCACAGCTGCTCGCTGATTTTCATCAGAACGAAGACGGAGTTTGTTGTTAACCCGTAAAGAGCCGTAATCTCCGGCCTGTTGCTCTGCTGCTAGCTTCAGCAGCGAGATGCTTCTGCTCTTGTTTTGTGCAAATTTTACAAGATATGCCAAGATCTAACAGAAATTCAAGTTTGCACAGATGTGGAATCAAAACATGGGATTTTTTTCAGTATTTTACACGTTTACTGACTAGCATCCCGTACAGCTTAGTAATTCGTTATACTCTTAATTAATCGGATGATTAGTCGATTATTCGATTAATCGTATAAGAACTTTTGCTTGTTCTGCAGATTTTTCATTTAACCATTTATGATTATTTGATACATTAGAAATAAATTAAAAGATGCAGATGAACAAATTACTCATATAACATCTTATTGATGCATTTGCAGCTAATGTCCAACATCAACACGTGTAGGGCCAACCTGCTGAATATTTTTTGGATTAACCCGTTAATAATTGGGCAGAAAAGGATAATTAATATGAGTATTTTACAGAACATGAAGCAGGCAAAGCTAAAATTGACGAGTTCTGGGTAAAACCGTTTTAAAGGCAAATAATGTGTTTTATCTTGAATGCAAAATGTATTCATACTTGTACAATTGTTGCTCTTAATTCGTTGTTCTTTCAGTAATGTGAAAGCCTGTATACTCAGTTCAAAGATGATTCATTGACAGTTGTTTCAGTGATTGATTAATCACGATTAATCGTTTCAGACGTAGTCTCTTGTTTTCTCATCTCTTCAGTTTTCTTTTGGATTACGTATCAAGGAGAAAGTTTGTCGTTTTTCTATATATTCTGGATCACTGTCCTTCCAACAGATCCACTGATGCTGCCATATTTATTTAAAATCTAGTCTTTTGTGAAATTTTTGAACCTTTTATTCTAACACGGAACATAAACCACCCCACAGCATCACAGATCCTCCTCCGTATTCAGCAGTGGGCATGATTCTCCTTCCTACATGTTTACTTGGGCTGTTTCTTGCAGAAAAGCTGAGCTGTAGTCGGATCTGACTGAAGCATATGGTCCCAGTTTAGGTCCCAGAAGAGTTTAGCAAACTCCACATGTTTACGTTTAGGACGTCAGGAGAAAAAAGCCTTTCCCTGTCATGCTTCATAAACAACCAGTTATTTTCTATATAGTGACTAATGCTTGTTGTGGATACTTGGTGACCCCAAGTTGCTGTAGTTCACTAAACTTTGGAGATATTTTCACCTCCCTTACAGCCTTGATAATATTGGGTCCTGTATATCGCATAGTTACAACCCATTCAAACAGGAAGTGGTGGTTCTGATCAGCTTCAAACTGTTATTTACATTCATTTAGAGAAGCAACTAACGATTGTGTTAGTAATCGATTAATCGATTATTCTGGTGATTAATCCGTTAATCTGATGATTAATTGGATAAAAAAATTTGTGTATTCCACAGGATTTTTAATTTAACCTTTTTATACAATGTTAGAACTACATAAAAATATGCAAATAAACTATGAAAATCATTTTTAAGTGAGAAAATGGTTTGTTTTTTTGCTAAATCAGCATTTCTTTAGTGAATACCTAATCATTTGTAGGAAAGGATTCATCTTCAGCTAAATGAAATACATCTTGCATCAACATGTGAGAAACTGATCTCTTCTGCTGGATGTAACATAAATACAGGTCAGGGATGATCTGTTAGTTATTTTTTGGTATTAAATGACTAATATTTGATAGAAAAGGTGCCCATCAGTTAGTTTATTACAGAATTTGAACCAGGTGAAGCCAAAACTGCCATTTGATGAGTTCTTGGGAAAAACATATTTACAGACTTATTTGTTTGTTTTTTTTTTTGTTTTTTTTTATCTTAAATTCAAAATGTATATATTTGGTTTAATTTTCCTCTGAATGTTTTTTCAGCAAATGGCCTTTTTTGTCTGTATTCTCCAGTTATTGATTAATCGATTGCTAAATTAGCTGACAATTATTTCAATCACTTATTTGTCGTGACTAATCCGTTTCAGCCATAGATTTATTTTTAAATGAATAATTGAAGTTGGAGTAATTATATAACTGAATATATATTTATATTTGGTTGATTGAAAAAAATGCCCAAATTTAAGTTACATTTTCTCGCCGTGTAAATTGATCCGTAAAAATAAACTGTAAAAGTGTCTTTTTAAATATTTTTGCTGTATTTCTGTTGTGAGGAGATGAGATCTAATTTTTTAAGGGTAGTAGATGAGTTCATGCAGTAATTATGTGGAGTTGTGCAGGTTCTTAATGAAAACCTGAACCTGGGCCGCAGTTTTTGTCTCGGTGCCACCAAACCGTACGTCTGGCAGATCTCAGTGCCAACCTGGAAACCGCACAGTAAAGGAGGTGAAATTAAAGCAGAGCTACGTTTCATAGCGCTAACGGGGGCTAATTATGACCCCCGCTTGCTATTTGATAATGTCTGGCCTGCAGCTCATTCTGCACTTCAAACGCAGATCCTTTTGTGGCGGCTTGGATTCAACGATGGATCTGGCAGCTGGAAATCGGCTTGGCTGTGGTTTTTGTTTTTCAGTTTCAGGGGGAGGCCATCATTAGCAACGCATAAAAAAGCCTTTAGCATGTTTGTTTTAAGGTTCATAATCAAATAAACAGACCAACCTGTATTCAGACTTGCACATATTAGTGATGATGCGTGTTCTGGTCTGCGGGACCCAGTGGTCGGTTCCCCTGTTCCCAGTTCCTGCGCGAGCCCGCATGGCTCCATACCGTTTAAAGCTTCATGCTGATTTATTACCTGTTATGCCCATGTACAGTGCTTTTCTTTCTTCCACCGCAACATGTGGTTCTGACTACGACTGTTTTCCAAAGAGTCTAACGGATTGCGAGGATAACGCCAGCCTTTTTGGAAAATCCTCAAACTTTTTATCCCTGTTCACGGAGTTCTGGTTGTTATCCAGTCTTGCTTGGATACTAGCTGTATTTAAAAAGGTCAGTTTGGGTTATGATGGCATCTAGTTCTCAATGATTCCAACAAATTGCAGCGAAATACGATTTTTATGTCTTTGTGTGAGTTTTAAAGTTTTTGACTGTTGTTTATCATATAAAGGTTAGAAGTCTGAAAAAATCTCCTGTTTGTAAAGTCACAAAGTCAAAATTTAACAACAATAATTTGGGTTATTTAATCTGTCAAAGCAAAAAATAACAAGCTTATGTTATTGATTTATTTATATGTTACATTTCACAAACTAATTAGCGAGCTAAATAGTTAGTTAACTAACTAAGTTGTCCACTTTCTGTTAACAGCCAGTGAATTTGCAAGTTAGGGTTAGCTAGCTAGCTAAATATTCTGATTGGAGCAGAAATATTTAGATTCCTGATTCAATATTCAGATTTCTAATTAAATATGTAGCTTGAGCATAGAGATCTGGATTAAGGAGTAACATTTAGTTTTAGATCTGGTTCCTCTTTAATGCGTTTAACCACTTTTACAAAAAAAAAACTACTACTAACCTTTGTGCTACCAGTCAGAGTTGTGTGAAATCTGTAACCTGCTGTTGTTCAGTGAAAACTGGACCTTAAAAACAATCATCCAGTTTGTTGTTCCAAAACAGACCCAATACTGGGTCCTGCAGCACTTCTGCTAACAAGATCAATCTAAGCACATCCTATACAATAACCAATAATAAAGGCAGATTGCATATTTATTTAATGGGCAAAACCTCATCTACATGATAACAAAAGTTTCTACCTAAACAACTCCCAGCTCAAACACTAAGCATTTTTTAGACATAATTAGAGCTAACGACTCACACCTGATAAACACGCAGCAGCGACAGTCCAACAAGGTCCTGCCCACAAACTACCAACCAGATTAAAACCCAACTCTGCTGTTTCCAACAATACCAGAATCACCATCCTATGTGCAAAACTCACTGAACCAGCAGCCAAACAAGTCACCCCACCACCTCCCCCCCAGCTAATTTCATAGCTAATTACACAAGTTAAAAACATAAATTCAGTCCCACCTTTCCAGCGTCATTCTCATAATCCATGTTAAATCTGTCAATCACCCAAATCAACCAAAGGGCTGCAGAAATCTGCCCTGTAGGTTTTCCAACTCAATTCTCAGAGCGCCCAGGACTGGGCTTTTTAGTAGTAATTCACACTTATATTGTTTTTAAAAAATCACTATCATAAGTTGCAAAAAATATTTATAGCAAAATATATGTTGGGGGGAAAATAAATGAATAAATAAAAAAGAGAGCCAAATTTGTAACTCTACTCATGGTGCCAAAACGTCCAAAAATGGCACATTTGGAATGGTCACCTGGAGTTTTATCAACCAATACCTTTCTAAAATGTTTATGCTTCAATTACTGGACCAAACAGAATTTGGTCCAGTAATTGGTCAGAACCTGTATTGTGAATTGCTAGAGGTTCTGGGTTTCTACTGCATGTTTTTAAGGAAAATCCACATTACATAATGATTTTATCAGTATTTATTATTTTTATTTTGTATTTTGTCACTGTGTGCCATATGTATTTGTTCTTTCTCTGTAATACAAATGTTGATTTTTAGACTTCTAGAGTACTCACTGGAATATTACCTTCATTTTGACACCTGAACCAGTCAAATGCACCTTGTAGTTTCTGAGATATGAAATCCATTTTGAGGGTGTCATTTTCAAGACCCCTCCAAAAAACGTCCAAAAAAAGAGTTTCTGTTAGGAAGAGGCTGAAAACTGGACCTTAAAGACAACCGTCCAGTTTGTGATCCTGCAGATAATCTTGTCTTTTCTGATCATCCATGGAGTTCGGCTGAACTAAACAGAAACCAGAGCCACTTTCATTCTCATTAGTTCCATAAAGTCCTTGAGTTTGGTTTGAGGTTTGGTCACAGCGCCACCAGCTGGGCGGTTTTCCAACTTTCTGCCTGAAAGTTACAATAGTCGTTACGATAGTGCTTTACGATGTGCATGTCTGGTTTTCTGAAGCATGCATCAAATTGCAAAAACAAGACTGTGTTTACTTCACTGTTGCATGTAAAACTGGGATTTCTTCTTTTTACTGCTGTGGGTTGGAATAAATTTAAATCCGACTGATGTAAAAACCAATTATTGGGTATTTAAGATGCCAAAAAGACCCAAAACAGAGAGAGAGATCTTAATCATTGCAGCTGGATTCATAAAATCGTTATAAAACATTTGCAAAGATTCATAGTTTTCAGGAATATCCTGGTTTTACTCTCATGCTGAGGAGCTTTAAATTTTAAGGGATGAGTTGGACTTCACTGTAGAAAGTTAAAAACTTTCACAAAATTGTTTATTTTATCACACAATACTGATCTGCTGATCCTTTTTTTTTAGCTTTGACAAAATTATTGGTGAAATTTTAGGATCTTTTAGAGATTTTACAGGAATGTGAACTGGAAATGTTTTCCATCCACTTCATTTTATATTCTGTCTTAAATTCAGTGTAAGAAGTTAATACTGTTTGATAAAGATTTAAACCACTTTCACTCTTTTACATTAGACAAGACCCCTCCATTAGACAGTCTGTTTTTTTACATTAGACAGTTAATTACATAGAAAGTCACATTTTTGTTTCCCAAAACTTGTTTAGTAAATAAATTTCAGATTTATGTCAGAAAAGGGTAGAAATAATTATATTAATCATCTCTGTCTCAGAAGGAAAGGGTGTAAAATGAAATTTAAACATTTTTCCACCATTAACAAGATCTATGAAAGACAAAAGTCCCAGAAATGAGAAGTAGTGCTCAGATTCAAGTTTAGGACCAGAAGTGCAAATTGGACTGAATGTGTGTATACAAACCTGAGCCAAACTTTGTTGATATAAAATATCAACATTATTCCACTAAAAAAAAACACAGTTTTGCAGTTGTGGTCTTTACATCACGAAAGAAACGCAATTAAGGTCACAGGTGAATAAGTTTGTTCAGACCATACGTCATTTTAAAAATGCAGCGGTATCCTTCTTCTACTTCCTGTCGTCGTCTTTGTCGTTTCCGTGGCAACATCCGGTTGTTGATCATGTGACTCCTGTGATACAAAAAAACATTTTCTGTTGCAGTTTTCAGTGATGCCATACTTTTGACATAAAAAGCCACATCATCCTATTGCAAAATGTTTTTTTCAAAATTGACTTGTTTCTATTTAGTAAATTATTTTCGTAATTCTTATTTGCCTAATTTGTTTACCACTGGCGAAGAATCGAAGAAGACGACAGGAATTGGTAGGAGGATGATTTCTAGTAACTTATTGCAGGAACTAACTTGTTCATGTCTGATTTTATTTTCACTCTTATTTAATACTCTAATTGTAGAATTGTTTTTCCGACATTAGTGAATATGGACAAAGTTTTGTGCACGTCTGCATTGGAAACAAGTTTTTTATTCTGGGTTTACATTATCAATAACATTCTGGACGCCTACTTGCTGCACTTCCTTTGACCATAAAATTGCACCATTGGCTGTAATTCCAATTTGCGCACAAATTTTACGCAGTTTGGCCGAAATTCCGATATAAACAATTTTTCTACTAGCTGAATTTTCATTGACCATAAAACTGCACCACTGGTCGTGATTCCAATTTGTGCAATTTCACACAAATTGAAACATAATTCCAATTTTATGGTCAATGAAAACACAGGTTCATTTCCATTGACCATAAAATTGTGCAAATTGGAATTATGAAAATAAATTTGCCTCATGGAAAACTACAATTTCAGAAAAACACGTTTTTTTGCTTTACTCTTTTTATTAGTTTTTGCGCTTGAGGAAGGTGGGTTTTTTGTTGGCTGTATCAAAATGTGTGCAATTCTCAAAAGTGCAATGGAAACATTTGTCACATTACACATGTCACATGATCAAGAACCTGATAGTACTACTGGCAGAAACAACAAAGAAGACGACAAGAAGTAGTACTGGGATGATGGAATGACATTTTCATGAACAACGAACGTGTTCACATGTGATTTTAATTACGTTTCTTATTTATAGGAAACACTTCAGTTGCAAAAAAATAAGAACTGAGGTATTTTAAAATTTATCTGCGTCTCTTTGCATGAAAGATAAATAAATACTATTCATAATTTAACCCACACTTTAAAAACAAAATTTAAATGCAAAAAAATTATCTTGGAAAGTCAAACAACAACAAAGAAGATGAGGACAGAAGACATGAAGAGTCATGAAAGCTCCATGTTAGGCGATCGTAACGAAGAGCAGCTGGTTGGATAAACTCCTCATCATCAGCAGCATCAATCTGCGACAAATTAAACTTCACCAGGAATCACTCCAGCAGAAAAATCAGGTCAGGGAAAAAGATGTGACATTTTCTGCTTCTTTTGCATCCTATTCTCAAAAAAAAAAACGATATACGACACAAAAAAAGAAAACCTTCAAAATGTTCTCACTTCTGCAGTAAATCTGATTCTTTTTCAACTGCAGCCAAAGGAGGTGAAGCCAGAGCAGCAGCTTCTCCATCCAAGCCGGACCCGAATCATCACACCTGACCTCATACATGAGTTATGATGTCAAAATCTGAAAATATGTAGCAGTGTGATCTGGAGTCCCTATGCTGTAAAAGCATCATATAATCCAATCTCTGCAGCCAACCATCAAAGCAGTGATACATCACCCAGAATATTTACCTGACACTCCACCTGGAGGACTCTTCTTCTTCTTCTGCTAACCAAATGATGGATGAGTTCCCAAAAATCCTGCGGGTGGCGGGCCTGGACCACCATCTGAGGACGGAGAACAACTGAGAGCATCAGCAGAGCCAGAAAACATTTTTCCTCCCGACGTTTGAAGAGTCACTGGAGGAAAAACAAATTTACCATTTTATTTATTTATAAAACAGGATCATGTAAAGCCTTATTAAAATAAACTTCTCTTGTTATGGACTCCTTTTACATGTTATTGCTTACATCTGGAAATTTTGCGCATGCCCTCAACGCTGGAAGGCGAAAAGACGATTCTTTATTTCTCATCCACAGCCGCGGTGGAACAAACCGTCAACTAAATGAAAACCTGGAGATGTTGGCATCGTTAATTTAGTGCTTTGCGCCACAGCAAAGGGAAAAATACAGCAGAAAAACTGTTTAAGAACAACTCAAACCCACTTTTGTCTCGCTCTCCGTGTCGGCTACGCTACACACAGACTCGTTGCCATAGCAACTGGCAACAACACTACTTTATGTTTCAAGATTCAACACCAAAAACCATGCAAACATTTCTCACACTGTTTATTTTGCTATTATTGATAAATGATTGCTGTGGTAGATTAGCTACCGTAGCTATTAGCTAAACTAACACAGCGGTGGTAGATTAGCTACCGTGGCTATTAGCTAAACTAACACAGTGGTGATAGATTAGCTACCGTGGCTATTAGCTAAACTAACACAGTGGTGATAGATTAGCTGCTGTACTGATGATCTGTCAGAGTTAGCGTGTGGGCTGTTTTTATTTTTCATCTGGTCAGAAGTACATCGAATTCCACATCACATCTACATGCTAAGGATGTCATAGTCAAGCTAGCATAACTGACATATGTGCCTCTCCCTCACTATTTTTTTCATAATTGAAACTTTAACTGACCTGTTATCTAGACGTCATAGTGTTGACAATCAATAGCAAAGCACTGTATCCCGTTTTCTTTTATATATCACATATATTTTAGATTTAGGACATTATCTTGACAACTTGACAGCTAATGCTAGTCACTGTAGGTAGCAGCATTTTGCCCTCCAGCAGGGAGACGAGGCGGATCTGGCCTACATGACGTTATGCTGCAACGGGTCTATAGACCTTTTTGTCATG
This sequence comes from Gambusia affinis, assembly GCF_019740435.1. Taxonomy (NCBI): domain Eukaryota; kingdom Metazoa; phylum Chordata; class Actinopteri; order Cyprinodontiformes; family Poeciliidae; genus Gambusia; species Gambusia affinis. Next base: position 28,519,138 of record NC_057874.1, on the reverse strand, counting down.
TTTTCTGTTTTAAATGTAAACAATTCAAGTTCATTTCAGCATAATTTAAACCATCAGTGTTCAAACTGGGTGATTTAAACTACTGGCAAGCCAAAAACTATTAAATTAAAACTGTAAAAGTTTTTAATTTACCCCTCTCCCCTTTTTCCCCCCTCCGCCAATTTTTGGGGATAATCAGCTGTTTTCTGTTTTGTTGGCCAAAATATTTATCATTTTTGACATATGGTCAGAGGCCGAACAAAATAATTTCCTGGGCTATAAATGGACCCCAGGCCACACATTAGACTGCCCCGATTTATAGAAAAGGATCATGAAATGTTCTGAAATATAGAGAAATTCATAACTTTTAAGACACATCTAATATAAATCAGTCAATTAAGTTTATTTGTAGAGCATATTTAAGCAACAAGGCAGCTCAAAATGCTTTACATCATAAAAACACAAAAATAAAGTCACAAAAAACGTCTTACAGCCACCAATAAAGAAACCAGAAACAAATATTACATTTTGACAAGTGCTATCATCAAAATCATGTTTTATTTATTATGGCTAAACTGCTAACGATGCTAACGACAGATCAAACGTGGTTTACCTGAGGTGAAACATGGGAACCGCAGAGAGAAAAGACAGAAATATTTGACCTTTGTCCCATTTTTCTCCTCCGCCGTTTGTCTTCCTCTCGCCTGTCAGAGAGAAGACGGAATAAAAAAGGAGGACTTGGCAGAAAGAGGGAGCGAAAACGACTGCGACTCCTCGCCAGCGTCTCGGCTAACGCAACAACAGACACCATCAGCGCCTGAACCGGATCCAGCTCCATGTTGGCTCGCCGAACCAGAACCAGAACTACAGAGGACAAAAACAACCTGAACCGACAGTTCAGTTTATCCCCATGATGTGTGAATAAAATGTGTTTTCCAAACATTAAATCAAAGTAGGAGCTGCACTGATCTGAATTTACCTCTGATTCGCTTTTTAATTCATTTAATCAAATTCCATCGTGGTCAAATTTGTTGCTAACATCTTCATCACAAAAAAAAAATAAAAAAATCCAAACTGGGTTAGATTCCATGAAAAATAAATGTTTGGATAAAAGCGTTAAAGTGAAATTTTATCCACTTGATTTGGGAAAATTGGCCCAGTTGTCGCTAATCTCAGGTTGTGATTATATTATTGTTTTGGATGCTAAAATGGCCTAGTCAAAGTCCAGATTTCAAATTTATTTTCAGTCTTGTTTGAAGACAAAGTAAGACTGAAAATAAGAATAAAAAACAAAACAAAAAATCTAAATTAGCGCCTTTTATTTGTCACTGAAACCAGATTGGAGATTAGATTCAGCCTGAGAAATGATGCGTTGAAAGCAGTCGGAAAACTGGAACGCGGATCTGGGAATAACAGAGATCATGAATTTAACAGGATTTACTGACGAATAATGTTTCCCCCCCAGAGCAGCGACGTTGGATGTTTTAGGAATGAAGTTTAAAACGTCAGGAGGTTTCCCAGATGTTTTTATCCAACTCTGAACTTGTACATTTTGAATATATTGGAGAAAGAATGGGCAAAAGTGCAAATACTCTCTTTTTTGGGGGGACATTGAAAATTTTAAATTGAATAATTTTTTTGAGGTTAAAATTGACCAAAAATATTTGCTGCTGCACTATTTCCCACAAATCCACCAGTAAAATATCTGCAGAACTCCAGCTGGATTATCTTCAAAGGTTTTTATTTTGTAGTTTTGATTTATTTCCTCTAATTTTGGCCAAAGATGAAAGAAAGGAGTCTTTCTGGTGCATCTTAATGGCTGATAATAATAAACGCTGCATGTTCAGTCCAAACTATCTTGCAGTTTATTCGTTTGTCAGTTTGTGTGTAATATAGTTGAGCTGAATACATGATGTAATATTTTGATCCAGGATGATTTATCTGATATTGCACAACTGAAGCTTGCATGACAACATGCAAGTTCTCTTCCTTTTTTTCTCCAGAGCTAATAAAATCTCTTCTTTTTTCCCACCTAATAAATATTTATCGCTTTTTTAAGAGACGACATTGGAAATTTTCCACAACATGAATGTGTTGCTCTGTAAATGTGTATTTTTATATTATCACAGATTTTTCTGGGTTCAGATGTGCAAAAGCTTTAAAAAAAATTGCAAAAAATGTGCCAAATTTCAGACAATTTGATGAATTTTTTTTAAAAAAACTGCACATTTCATAACTTTTCTTTTCGCGCATTTTTTCCTTGAACATGTAAGATTTTTGCTTTTGTTTGTTTTATTTTCTGATCACCAAGAAATAATCTGACAAGATTAAAACAAGCTGCTATTGTTTTAAACTTTTGGGATGGTGTGATTTCTTTCTCAGTCATTTCATTGTTGGCCAACAGGGGGCGCAGTTGGTAGCGCTGTTGCCTGGCAGCCAGTTTCTGATTATTTTCTCCAGCCTGATAACTGCTGGAGAAAAACCTGCGCCATATAAGTTGTAGTGCGTCAAAGCATTGTTAGATGTACGCCACTGTAGATTTTAAAAAGTAGGACATTTCTTAAAAAAATTAAAAAATGTTTAATTTTGAGATTAAATCGGCTCCAAGTCAAAAGTGTCTGCCAAGAAACTCAGGACATTTTTAGAAATTCTACAAGAAATGTATATAAAAACAAGCTTTTTCTACACATTTTGCAGAGATTATTTTAAAAATTTCTTTGATTTTTTTCTTGCAAATTCATAATTTTTGTAATCAGTAAATTCAAAGGTTTTTCTAAAACTTTTCTCAAATTAATCTCAAAATTTTTTGTCACAAATTTTTGACTTTTGGAGCTCAGCAATTGCCAATGTTTTTCTGGAATTAATGTCAAAATTTCCTTTGAAACTTCCTAACAGTTTATCCCAAATGTTCAACTTTCAGAGCTCAGAAATTTCCACGTTTTTTTGTTATTTTTTTGAGATTAGTCTGAAAATTTCTGAGCTTTTTGGCATTTTTATTTTTTCTATTTACAGTAGCCGTAAAACGCCATCGTAGATCTGATACAGAAACCCAGTTGAAGGTTAAATATTCACCAAACCTTAAATTTGGTCACCAAGAACATGAATTGAATGATCTAAGACAGACGAGGAGAACTTGAAAGTCATCTTTTATTGCACGATAAAAGATCACACATACCATGTTTTGACTTGTCAGATTGGTCCACATGGGAATATAGAGCGCTATAGAGAACAATAAGAAAGAAAAGTAACCAAATGAGATAAAACCCCCATGAAGTCCAGGTGGTTTACGTATTCTAGCTCTGATGGGTTTGCAGCATCAGGATCAGATGCTTCCTGTGACCTTTGACCTTTACATTGTACTTTGTTCAGCAACGCCAACCTGACTGACCTGTGAGTTTATTCAGACACCAAACTGCATTTGAAACTTTTACATCACTGACTGAGGTTTTATCGATTTTAAGGTAGACCTCGGTAAAGGATAAAACAGGCACAATGAATCGATAAAACTTTCAGATTTGATGTTTTAAAGATAAAATTTACACGGTAAAAATCAAACAAATCTAAACTGGGAGAAGATTCTGGTCTCTGCTGTGAATCTGGCAGAAAACAAGAACCTGAATATATTTATCTGAATATTTAAGAATAACCAGGAATATTTAAAGGTGAACTGGACTAAATCTATTTTCTCAATGTGAGGTTTTCCAGATTTTATCCTTTTAAGCCAAAACAAGAATAAAAGCTGCAAAATTTTAAAAAGCAAACTCAAAACGAGAGCTGAAGGATGGATGAGGAAACACACAACCTGCCAACTCATGAGTTTAAAATCATCTTAGTTGATTCTGCAGCCAGTTTTTTCTTCTGGGTCTGAATAATCTTTGTACAATGGAGCTTAGGCCAAAATAAGAAAAAATAAAATCTAAAATTATGAGAATAAAGTTGTACAATTACGGGAATAAAGTCAAAATAAAACGAGAAAATTTGTAAAATTCTGAGAATAAAGTAATAATCAATCAAGTTTATTTGTACAGCAAAGTCAAAATAAAACAAAATTTATCTTTATTCTCATAATTTTAGGTTTTTATTATTACTATTATTTTCTTAGCACGGTGCTAATACACCTTTGCATCTTTCTGTATATTTATTATTTTCGGCCATCTTGGAGCCTAAATGCGAACAAATCTTGAGAAAAAAACCCAGCTGAACATTTCCAGCTTCCGGACTGAGATTATCCGTCAAGCAACAGAAACACAGATCCGTTTCATTTCCATGTGAACCAAAATGTTTCTGTATTTCAGGGTAACAAAAACAGCCATCAATCAGTCGTGAGACAACAATGTAAAGACAAGAACTGTACAATAAATACATCATCTCTGATCAGAGTTTTACACGTTGAGGTGACTTCCATGAAAAAATAAACACTGTTGACGGAAAGCACGTGGTCGCCACGAGTCCGTTTCAAGTCTTCACACGAGAACAGGAAGTGATGCGCAGCCGTAGCTTCATCTTTGTTTAAAAAATAAAATAAAATAAAAAACCAGTTTGGATGAAACAGAAGTAAACAGAAGGCATCGTGCAGCTAAGGAATGCAGTGAGGGTCAAACTACCGACTTAACAGATGCTACTTCATGTTCCTGTGCGGTTTTCCTGCCGGTTTCTGAATTTCGGAGTTGAATTTAACCTAAAAGTGTGATTAAAATGTGGTTGTGCAGTGCAGCTCTGAGCAGTCAGTATCTTAACTGCAGCAAATTCAGTTTGAAAAATATTTTACTTATCCTAAATGGAAACTAAATGCTGCTGAAATTCTTCACAGTTATTATAGATGGCGATGGCTATCTACAAAAGATTTCCTGTAGCGGTCTGTGTTGCAGCAAATTTGAAGAAGCCTCTGACTGAAGACACTCTGTTTTCCGAAGAGGATGTTCAGAGTTCTTCTGGAAACATGTAAGCAGACGATCCTAGATTAAAGAATCAGTTAAGGACAATAAACGTATCACAATATAAGCGTTTCGTATCAGTCAACATTGATAATTACTGATCAGTTTTTTGCTTGTTTTTAATATGTGAAATCCTGCCGAACTGGTGGTGTGACGGTTCCTGTTTTATCCAGTTTTCACTCTACTCCGTTGTTTTTTATTTTTAAGCAATTAAGAAGCAAAACCTTAAATTGCTGCAGCGCTGGTTACTCAACAAGTGGTCGCTAGGTAACCAAAGAGTGAGTGAGTTGCTAGGTAACCAAAGAGTGAGTGAGTTAGTTGATTCCACCAACCGAGCTTATCTAGCAATGAGAGGTTGAGCAGTTCAAGTCTCCCACAATGCTTTGTAGTTCTGGATCAGAGTTATTGAATATTCTATCTATTGATATTGATCACGTGTTTATCTCAGCATACGTCTGTGTCCGTATTCATGGTCCTGAAAAAACGACCCGGTCCACGCAGGACGGATCCTTCACAGACTGAATAAACGACGACCGGAAGAGAAAAGCTGTGAATTCGGACATTTCTAGCCTTCGTCAACTGTCCCCGCCCCCAACTCAGCGTAACTCATGTTGCCTAGCAACCGAGACAGCACGAAGCAGAGAGCGGCGAAGAAAAAAACAATGCAGCCAAAGTTTGTTTTTGTCATGCATTACTCCTGATTTCTGTATTATTCTTCACCTTTTCTAGTAAAGTTACATTACAGTTAAATAAAGCCAGTATGTTTGAAGGCTTGACTTTAATCAATCAAACCGATTTGATCAGGAATGAATTAAATAGTAAACCAAATATTTTACAACTAGATATCACCTGTCTGAATAATATCGGTGTTTAACTTCCACTCATTGGGGAAAGATAGCGGGAGTTTTTACAACAACGTGCCGGGAGTCGGGCGTTCTCCTCCGGTAAACCGAACCTCCGGGGAGCCGCCTGCTAACGCAGCGGGAGCAAACATGTCCGAAAACATCACAGCAGGTTATGTTTTGGTGAACCGAGCAGATATTTGAGACTTACACACTTACACACTCGTCTAAAAACGTTGTACAAAATCACGTTGTCATTTAAAATGTAATATAACAAAATAATTTACAGCTCTTCAGTTTTTTCAGTATATCTGTACATTTCAAAACATTATTTGTTTTTTGAACCCAATTTAGATTTGCTTATTCTTTTCTCCTGGTGAAAAAAAAAGTTTAGATATAAAAATAGAACAAGTGAAAAAGAACAAACGACTCCGGACAAATGCAGCTCACACATTTATGCTAACCTAGCATAAATGTGTGAGCTGCATTTGTCAATGTGTAATCTAGCATAAATGCCAGTTGAAATAAATCATGTTTTACTTTTCAGGTGTTTTAGATGGTAAAGTAAATGACTTTATGAATATATTGCTCTGTCTCGCTTTCAACTGCAGGTCAGATACTGACTGCTCAGGACTACACCACACAACCCCACTGCAAAAAATAAATAAAAAATAAAGAGTTAGGTCAATTTGTACGGAAACTACAATGGTGTATTAGGACCATAAAGAATAAGAAAAAAGGGAGTAAATTTCCACCAAAAATCCTTTTTGAAAAGTCAAAAAAATTTGCTAGAAAGAACTCAAATTTGGAGATTAATCTCAGAATTTTTCTAGAAAAAGATCTAGGAATTTATAAGTTTGAAAAGTCAAATCTGTGAGAAAAAATAACATTTTGAGATTAAAAAAAAAGAAATATATATATATATATAAAAAATGTCTAAGTTAAAACCTCTAAATATTTTAGAAATATTTAGAAAAAATCTCAGAAATCTTCTAGAGAAAAAACAAACAAGGAACTTTAAGTTTGGAAAGTAGAAAAATTTAGACAATTTTAAACATTCAAAAAATTTTGAATTTTAAACTTTTCAACTTTGAAAAGATGAACATTTTTCACTTTTGAAACTCGAAAATTTCCATGTATTCTGCAAAATTTTTGAAATTAATCTAAAAATGTATGAATTTTTGTACCAAATTTCAAACTTTTCAAAAAAGTTTTTTGGCCAAAATTTACCCCCTTTTTCCTATTTAAAAAAAAAAAACATCTACAAAAGCTCTAATGACGTCGTAGAAAAAACAAGTCACATGTCGCTTCCACTACCATTATTAACGATCTCTTATTTGGTGACCCCGTCGCCATGGAAACAGGATGAAATGTGCAAGTGAAGCCCACACGAGGGAAAGTGTTTTAACTTTAGAGGCACTGATACGCAAACGTTTGTGCTTTGAGGGACGACTGATTGGCCTTTTAGGAGTTGATGTAGTGAGTTAAAAACTGCGCTATGTTTTGTTTCTGTTGGGTCTCCATAAAAAAAAAAATAGAAATAAAAATAAAACAGCAACAAAAAAACGCCACCAGGTGGGGAAATGTAACAGACTAGCTATACAAAGACATACTAGCTAGAAATAAGGCATTTTACTTTGACGAATACAATGAAACTGAGGAAAAATAATATTTGGTGAAAGTTTGGCAAAAACAAAAAAACAAAACAGAAAATATAATAAATTATATGGAGCCACAAACTTGTGACAAGGCAACAACAATGGAGTTTTTCTTTTTTTTGTGACCTGTCAGGACGAAACACAGCAAAAAGTGTGCGCATGCATGCACACATCCAAACTTTCTCCCAGTCGCTCACAAGACGCAATGGAAAAAAATAATAATGATAAAACATAACATGTTCACAGGACGCTGTGCAAAAAATAAAAAATAAAACGTTTTCATGGATGAAAACCAGAAATACGGAAAGCCGTCGACGGAAACATTTCCACCCTGTCGTGAAAATCGGAGTAGAACCAGCGACTTGCATCCTTTTAATGTACAGTACAGTCGGTTTGCTTCCCGGCGGAAACAGGACAGAGATACATGGAGCACTTAAAAAAAAGACAGCAATGTACAGCGAGAGATTTACAGATGAAATATTACATGTTTGAACTGCAAACTGAGGAAACAACGAGGCGTTCAGTCTCTCTCTTTCTCTTTTCTAAAATCAGGACAAAACCTCAAATTGGAGATTCAGATCAAAATTTGAGTCTTTTTGCACTTTTCCCAAAGATTTCAGGAGGAAAACTCGCCCTCTTCTATCCACTGTTTGCATCTACAACTGCCTGCTGCCGCCCCCTGGTGGCCGGACTGAGATCCTGATTGGACTGGACCACTTTTTTAAAGGGGGGGGATCTCCCAAAGTGACTCTGTGGCTTGATCCGAAACAAATCCCATGATTGTTCTTTGCTTTTGAATTAAAGAGCAGGAGTTAATTTAGCTTTTCATGTTAGCAGTGGAAAAAATATCTAAATAACGTTTAAGTTTAAGGTGCAGCCTTTTAGTATGGAAGAAGATTAGTGCCATAAAAAAAAAAATCAGTTTTTTTTCTCAGAATTTAGTCTTTAATTTCAATCAAAGTCTAAATATTAAGTTTTCCAAGAGGCACCAATTCTCTTCCATATTTAAATGTTATGTTTTGTCATAATATATGTATTAGCTAAAAAAACAATAAGAAACTCTGGATTTAATTAGCATCAGCTGCACTTTAAAATGAGTTTTTTTATTAAAAATTCTGAAAGCAGGAACTTTAGAAGACATTTTTCTGCAGCTTTTTATGGTTTAGCGTCGGTCAAATCTGCGTGGGATTTTATTTCAGATTAATTCGGATGGCAGTTTTCTTTTAAGTATTGCACATGTTTACACTGCAAAAACAAACAAAATCAACACTTTTTTGTCTAGTTTTTAGTGCAAATATATTTGTACACTTGATTAAGACAAACTAACTTATATGTAACTTTACAGCAAGATGTAAAAAACCAGTAGTGTCTAAACGTTTTGCAAAAAATGGCAAATTTAAATTATTAGTGTGCCACAAATTAATCCAATTAAAAATGCAAAAATGTCTTTTTTTTATAGTAAAATTTCTGTGAAATCTGTAAATCATTAAAAAGAAAAACAGAAAATTTCCAAATGTTCTGGATTGTAAATTGTTTACTTTCTTGATCAAATTTTAACCACTCTTGACTAGAGGGCCGAACAAAATCATTTCATGGACCACAAACGGCCCCCGGCCCACACTTTGAGCATCCTGTTTTAATTCCCAAATATTGGTGAAAAAAAATAGTTACAGGTGAAACAAGACATTTTAACTTATAATATGAGCAGATTATTTCAGGACTTGTCCTCAGTAATTGACCTAAAAAATGCTAAAAAGTTACTTCCAAGTTAGTTTTGTCTCAATTCAAATGTATGAATATATTTTTAGTAGAAACCAGATGAAAAAAAATAGTTTTGGTGTGAAGTTTTTACAGTGCAGAGGAACCATTTTGGATCGCTCCCTTCTTTCGGTTCTCCCTTCTGTTTTCAGTCTGGATGCAGGATGACGGGGAAGAATACGGAGATTATTTAACTCTACTCGTGTTTTCTTTTCTTTTTTTACAGTGGAGTGGAGGGGGCGGGGCAGAGGGGGTTCCTGGTATATAAACAAGTTGAATATAATCATCATCATCATCATCATAAAAGTCTTTACATGGACGTTGACTTACAGACTCGGCACAAACTTTACACGGCTGCTCAGCGGAGAAGAGAGCAACTTACTACACTGCAAAAACACAAAACCGTACCAAATATTTTAGTCTAGTTTATTGTGGAAATATCTTATTACACTAAAAATAAAACAAAACTAACTTACAATAACTTTTCAGCATAATGTAGGAGCTTGTTTTAAGTCAATGATTCATAAATATTGATAAAATAATCCACCAGTTGAACTGGAACTGTTTCATAACTTAACACTTGGTGTTCAAAGTGTGGCTCAGGGGCCATTTACGGCTCCTGGACTTACTTTTTGTGGCCCCAGACTGCAATAATAGAAATCTACAATTGAAACCTTGTTACAATACAAAGTATTTCCTTTATTTTGCACAGATAAAATCTATCCAGTTCCAAACCTGAACTGACAAAATTCTTAGTATTTCTTCAATAAACACCTGATAAGTATTTATTTTAATTAAAAAAAATCTGCAACATCATAATCTGGTTTTGACTCTACAATTATTTAAAATAAAATACTTCATAATACTTCATTTGTTTGAAGTATTATGTTTATAGCTGAAGCAATCCCATATTCATATCTGTATCGGCCCCGATATTGAAAAACATCTTGATCGGTATCGGTAATAATTGTTACAGTCTAATTCTGTGCTTTATTACTTATTTTACATCATATTTAGAATTCCTAACTGCGCTTTCTGATTCATTTGAAGGTTTTAAAAGTTTATTTTTAAATACTTTCAGTTTCTTTCTTACTTATTTTACATTTTTCTGTTCTACTCCACTGGACTGTCTGAACAAATTAAAGCTGTTTTTACATGTTTCACCAAACGTGTGAAGATATTTATTTATGTATTTCAGAGTCAAATTAATTTGTTATTCGGTACATTTATGTCTGTTTTAAAAAAAGAAACTATTCAAGTCAATTCAGCTTTTTTTCTGCCTCTGATCGACTGGACCTCAGATATCGGTCTTGGTAAAATCTGGATCGGTGCGTCCCGAATTACACTGTAAAAGAGGTTTTTTTTTGGTCCCCAAGTCCAAAAGGTTTGGACACCCTGATGTAACACAAGCTCTTATTTCTTCCTGAAAAGTTTTTCATCAGCTAGTTTGGTTTAGTTTTTAGTGTGACTGGATATCTGCAGTAGAAACTGGACAGAAACATTTGCTGATATTTTGTTGATATTTTGTGTTTTTGCAGTGAGACGCAGGGAGACGATGTCCTACACCGCCTCGCCAACCCGTCTGTCCACCTCGTCCCCCGTCTCCTCCGACCCGTCCTCCTTCTCCTCCGGTGCCGCAGCTATTTCTCCGTGGTTGATGGAGTCCGGTTCCGCCCGGCCGGCCCGGCTCTCCTCGCTTGGCGGCGAGGCGGACGAGGACGCGGTGACGGTAACTGTACTTTCTCTCTCCTCCGCGTCTCCCAATTTGCCCCTCTCTCTCTCCTCCTCCTCCCTCGCCCGTTTCCTCCTTCTTTTGGGGCTTCCCGGCGCGCCGTCGGCGCCGCCCGGCGTCACGGCGGGCAGCGCCATGATGCCGCCGTGGGGGAGGAACATGTGAGGGTACAGCAGGCCGTGCGACACGCCGGGGATCAGGAAGGGGTTGAAGGTGTGATGCACTCTGCTGGTGGAGGTGATGACGGCCGCTGCCGCCTCCGTCGGCCGCTTGGCGCCCTCTGCTGGCTTCTCCTTGTCGGCGCCGCTCTCTCGATCAGCGGTGGCGGTCGTCGATGACGGGCTGGCTGCCTCCGATGCTGCAGTTGTCGTGGTGACGGTGGATGCAGAAGCAGAGGCGGTGGAGTGCGGCGGCGGCGCGTGCGCCATCATGGTGCCGACGCTGAACAGGGCGTGCTGCGGGATGGCGGCGGCGCCGTGAGGGTGCGGGATGCCGTGCAGCATCATGGGCAGCATGCTCAGCCCGTTCTTGGCGTCGTCCGCCGCCGACCCGCCGCTCCCCGCGGTGAATCCGTGTGGGAATCCAGCCGCCATGATGGGGATCCCGGGGAGGGCGCCGCGGAGGTTCTGCAGGGTCACGATGGAGTCCATGCTGCCGATCAGGCCGCCGTTCATGTAGAGCGGCGGGCCGAGGCCCGTGGAGGCGGAGTCCGACACGGACAGGAGCGGCTTCGGCATCTCGCTGCGCGGCCGTCGTCCACGGCGACGCGAACCCGGGTCCCGGTTGACCGGTTCCGTCAGGATCCGAGAGAACTTCCCCTCAGGAAGGAAACCCTGGAGCAAGAGCCGACATTCAGGAAAATTCAAGAAACCTTTTAAACTTCTGAGATAAAAACAATACAAAAGAAATTCTGTTTAATATGATGCTATTTATTACTGCTGCTAATGTTTTGTGATAGAATCTAGATTAATCAGGCAAACAATAAATTAAGATTTACACTAAACACCTACAAAACACAGAAACACAAAATTTCAGAAACATTTAGCATATAAAAAATAAGATGATCAATAAGTCGATAAGGAATAATAAATATTAATTATATTGAATCAATCCAAAATGTTTCGGGGTAGAATGAGCTACAGGTTCAAACTGAAACCTTAAAAACAACAAAGAAAGTTACAAAAAAATAAAAAATAAAAATAAATCTCCAAACAAAACAAAAAGCTGAGACTCACAGAGTGTTTGACCACGTCCGCCCAGTCTGGAGCGACAAAATACTCAGAGTTAGCATCAAGCCACCTGGAAAGCTCCTTGATAGCCGGAGCCATAGCGCCACCAAGCTGCAGAGAGAAGAAACACAGACAAGATCTGAAAGCTGATTTCAGTTGTCCCATTTTTTAGTGGTCAGCTTCTATCTGGATGGTTCTGACCCACCTCTGATTTAGGGTCAAACTGCAGCCTGACTGAAACATAAGCAGTATTTATTCCAGTGTGTGTGTGTGTGTGTGTGTGTGTGTGTGTTATCTACCCTGCGTCCTGTTCCTCGGTGAACTACAGGGACTCTCTCCTCCCCCGTCAGAGTGTTGATGTCCAGCTTGGTGGGATCTTTGCAGCGATGCCTCCTCTGTTTGGGACGCTCCACAAAGCCGTGCAGGAGACTCGCTCCCGACTGAACAGCAAAAATCAAGACAAACAAAGTCATTAAAACATCATCATGGTATGCTTTGAGAAACAGAAACCTGCTGGACCAGCGTTAACATCTGGTCCAGCAGGTTTGTGGTCTGCAGCTCCCTCTGGTGGCGTTCTTCTGAATAACTGCGTTAGTTTGTTTTGAACGGCCCTCGCTCCGATTTTCTGCATTTTCATTAACCACAAAATGTCACAAATTGAAATTATGAAAATTAATTCTCTTAAGGGAAACACATCAGTTTGGAAAAATCACATGTTTTT